>NW_017805145.1:343568-348508 GCF_001891065.2 Hippocampus comes | reverse complement strand
TAAGATGCTGGCAGGGAAAGCCTACATGGAACGCCATAACCAGGTGGCTGGGATAGTCTACCGAGACATCTGTGCAGAGTATGGACTGGAAACGCCAAGGTCAAAATCGGAAACACCTCCGTAGGTGGTGGTGGGATCCAGACTGACAAGATGGTAAAGGGAAACCAACCGGATATCGTGATCATAGATAAAGGGCAGAGGAAAGCCGTTGTAGTGGATGTAGCGGTCCCAAGTGATGGAAACATCAGAAAGAAGGAACACGAGAAACTCGAGAAATACCAAGGGCTCAGAGAGGAGCTGGAGAGAGCCTGGAAGGTAAAGGTGACAGTCGTGCCTGTGGTGGTCGGAGCACTCGGGGCAGTGACCCCCAAACTAGATGAGTGGTTGCAACAGATCCCGGGAAGAACATCATGTATGTATGAACTGCATTTTGTATTTCCTGGGGTTGTCTCTGCGTGATATTAAAATTGGTTGAATGAACTGAAATCTTTGTGTGTGATAAATATGCAAAGAACACAGAAATTGAGAAGGGAGCAAACACTTTTTTTCATGGCACAGTACCTTCGCCATTTTGTGTTCTATGTAAACAAGTGTTCTTGCTTGGACAGCGGACCGAAACCCAATTGTGTGATTTAAGACTAATCAATTGCATTTGACATGGGCACGTAATATGTGTCTATATTTTATGTGCTCTCTCTTGTCTTGTGTCTCAGACAGCAACTTTGTGCTGGGCAACGCACAGGTTCAATCGCTCTACCCCATCGTGTACTGCTCAGATGGCTTCTGCGAGCTCACGGGTTATGCTCGCGCCGAGCTCATGCAGAAAAGTTGCGCCTGCCAGTTCCTGTACGGCCCTGAGACCAGCGACCGCTTCACGACACAAATCCAAGGAGCCCTTGACGACCGGCGTGAGTTCAAGACCGAACTGGTCTTCTACAAGAAAGAAGGTGTGTCATATTTTATGATAACAATTAATAATAATGAAGAATGGCGACCCGGTGGTCCAGTGGTTAGCTCGTGGGCTTCACAGTGGAGAGGTTGTGGGTTCAATCCCGTATCCAGCCTTCCAGTGTGGAGTTTGCATGTTCTCCCCGTGCCTGCGTGGGGTTTCTCCGGGTACTCTGGTTTCCCTCCACATTACAAAAACATGCATGGCAGGCTGATTGAACGCTCAAAATCAGTGGTGTAGTGGGGATTTTTTTAAGTGAGTGTACGCGATTCTGGGATGTTCTATATATACATACAGAACATCAATCATAGGCTACAACACCAGTTGAACTAACGTTAAATTTAATGTTTTACTAAGTACATACATAAATTTACAAAATAATCACAGGCCAACGTTATTAAGCATAACTCGCATTAGAACAATGATCAACAAACATTTCAAAAAAAATTGAATGTGGCGTCGGGAGGAGTGGGTGGACGGCGTACCCCTGCGTACCACGCCCACTACACCCCTGCTCAAAATTGTCCGTAGGTGTGAGTTTGAACGCGGATAGTTGTTCGTCTCTGTGTGCCAGATTCCCATTAATCGGTACCACTGAGGTAGCACTCAGTTTCAAATTTTGAAGACGCCTCATTCAGAATCTTCAATGAAACAAAGAACTGTCATTGAATTGTTGCGCAAAAATGAATAAATAAAATAAATAAATAAATCATCATCATCATAAAAGTTGGTTGACACCAACTGTCAGGCAAACTTTCTAACCACTCACCTACCTTGCTGCCTTTAAAACAAAACAAAACAAAAAGATCAAATATGTTTTTCATCATTTTATGTTTGTGGTTCATGAAGATTGAAACAACACAGCTAACATCTATGAAAGGGAAAACATGTTTGATGTTGATTAGTCTATCTCTAGTGCTGTTTAATCTCTAATCTTGGCATTATAGAAATTGAGAAATATTGCAGATTACCCAATAAAAAAATCCGGGCAAAAACACTTTTCTGTTTGCCTGTTTACTAATTAAACATAGTGACTACACCGATGTACTCCTTCACTAAATACTGCACCAACTATTTGTTCATCATAATCCAACACTTGGTCTCTGGCAAATATTAAATGAAGCGAAACAGAAGCTGCATCGTGTTGCCATTGTTTACTGTTCTATCAGACAAACAAGGACAATATGTCTAATGATTTTATTCAGGAACTCCGCCCTCCTGCATTATTTACACACCCGAGCTACTCTGGGTTAGTAAAACTGTGTAGGAAACAGTATCCATAAATGCCACGCATCGTCTCCTGAGGGATTAGGAGTGCGTAACAGGAAACCATAACAAAAGCACAGCGAGTGCATGAATAGGCCTCGTCTGTCCTGACCGGCAAGTTAAAGGCTTAGTCTGAGCATATTCTCATTTTTGCAGCCTCCTGGCAATAGAAAGTGATTGTATGCAGCGATTTTAGCATCAGACCTGGAGAAAGATCATTTCTCCTACTTTTAGTGAGCTGCCCAACAGCATCATTGTGAAGCAGTTGGAGATTTGGCAACAGCCTGGAAACAGAAAGTGATCATAAGACGAACCTAGACATCACAGGAAAACAAGATCGGTTTTTGGCATTGACTATTACTGCAAATACAGTGAGAATATGTAGTGAAGCTAGTCGAGGAGAAATATGAGCTTTCTTTGCTCTAGTCAGTGATCAAGCAGCAGCACTTTATGCCAGATGGAGATTTTTGTCAGCATCTAAGATGTAGCGGACTATCTGTTATGTCTGTCGAATACAAAACATACTACGGTACAAGCAAAGCTAAAGCTAGAGTGCTAAAACCAATGCCAACTAGCTCTGGATTCTCAGCTGCTTTTCTCTTGGTCCGATGGTTTTTTTTTTCTTCCTTATATTCATTCCTGTGTAATGATTGCAATGAGACAGGATAAATTTAAATGAAATGTTTTGTATGTACTGTATGTACACAGCTCAGAAGAGGTTTGGGGTTTTTTGCCTATGGGTGAAATTTTAGGATAAAACTAAAATGCACTCAGACCTTTATAAGTGGACTTCATTTGAACTTCTCTCAATGCTGAATAAGTCGGCCCGGTTGTTCAGTGGTGAGCGCATCGACCTCACAGTGCAGAGGTACCCGGGTTCAATTCCAGCTCCAGCCTCCCTGCGCGGACGGTTGTTTGTCTCTGTGTGCCGTGCGATTGGCTGGCAACCGGTTCAGGGTGACCCCCGCCGACTGCCCGAAGACATCTGGGATAGGCTCCAGCACCCCCCGCGATTTGGATCGGAAAATGAATGAATGCATGAATAAATGCTGAATAACACTTGCTCACCTTTTCAATGTGTGAGTGTGTGGGAAAAAGTGCTGTTTTTCCAACAAGGAGAAACTTCACAACATATGTTTGATCCATTGTTAAATCATTTGGAACATTTTCGGGTCCTCGTGAAATTGTGCCCAAAATTGTGAGTATATGTGCCTATACAGTGGATAGTATTTTCATGATGCTCCTTTTGAGTGCAGGCACACACTTCTGGTGTCTTCTGGACATTGTGCCCATCAAGAATGAGAAGGGTGAGGTGGTCCTCTTCCTGGTGTCTCATAAAGACATCACTGACAAGAAGAAGGACCAGGATTCGGAACAAGGGCCTGACACAGGTGAGTGATCTGTGTTTGAATTCCGGTGTCAAAAAAGTATATACAAAGGACATTAGGAGTCCAACTGGGACCACAGGATGATATATTCAGAATCAGAAAATATTAAGATTTGGTAGTTTGAATATTTTCTACTCTGACAGTTCCTCTGCATAGAGTATATCGAAAATGAATTTTATATCATGAAGCAATCCAAAGCCCCTTTCAGACGGCCTTTAAAAGCTGTTAATTGTCTACCTTATTTTTGTCCTGCTCATATGAATAAAAATAGCATTCTCACAGAATAGGAGAACAAAATCAAGTAGGCTATTTTCAGGCTTTAAGTGTAGTATCCGAACTGACGGGGTGCCAAGGGCATTCAATTATCTGATTGCAGGATGCCGCAATGCTATGTGAAAGTCCGTACGGTTCCGACCGATATGCCGTCTTTGCGGAAAAGACACGGGGCAAGAAATGCCAAATCTGTTGCAACAGCTCGGATGTCGTAATTTTTCTGCAGTCTAACGAACAGTGAACGAGGCAACAAAAAGAGGCCGTGAGCTTCAGCTTGTCCGTGCACATAGCATAGCATGGATTGCAATAAATCACAGCCTTAATAATTTAAAATGTATGTTCAGCCTTTCCCCCCCGCCCATCGGCCTCCCGCCTCTCCTGAGAGCACAGTGGATATTGTGAAAATGAAGGCGCTAGCTGAACGTCTCCCCGAGGCTTCTACTTTTACTTACATATCATCCTCCCTGCATTTCAAAATGGATTTCTGATAAATAAAGGCCTTGGTTTGATCACAAACCAGCCATGTGAAGTGATCCTTACTTTTATCTATTTATATGGCATGAGCACTAGATATTCAATAAGCGTGACATCCACTGAGGCCGGTAAACCTCTCCCTGTTTTACAGAAATGTTTATTTTGCCTTGAGGCATGACATGTTTTTTTTTCTTGAATGCTGTTTCGATCTGGGCCCTAATAAATTATTCTGTGGCGGCCATTTTACTCACGGAGCGAAATAGAGAAAGGTGATAAAGGATTGTGGTTGTTGGGCTGGAATAAGCTAATATTACTTCGATTACTGTTGAAGTACAAGTAATAATACATTTTATGGAGGCGATTACACCTACATGACTTTTTATTGTACTCTGAAATAAAAACACAGAACAAATAAACAACTGAAGTTACAAAAGAAATGATAGAATCGATCTATAAACAAAAATCAGTTTTTTTTTGTTTTTGGTTGGTTTTTTTTTTTTTTATGTTTAATTTATAAATAACGTATTCAACCATTCAAGATCTTCCTCCATAGACTGAGACATGTTCAAACCCACATTTAATCTTGTCAA
>NW_017805145.1:293568-341068 GCF_001891065.2 Hippocampus comes | reverse complement strand
GAGTTGTTCACACACGTCAAGCAACTGGGCACCTGAGGGACGCTCCCCTCGGATCCCCGCACTGTCACTGTCGAGGTGTGTCCACCTACTGTCGAACCCAACATACCACATCCGTCACATTATGGTGGAGACCCTGGATCATGCAGTCAATTCATTCATCAGTGTAGTTTGATTTATTGATTTATTTGTTTTATTTATTTATTTATTTATTTTAACCATCAACCCTCCACCCACTCCCATGATAGTTCTAAAGTCACATTTGTCATGAGTCTATTGACTGGCCAGGCTAGTTCTTGGGCTAGGGCCGTGAGCAACGCGCGACCGGAACTTCGGTCGCCCTTCTCCGAATTTCTTGCTGATTTTCATCGTGTGTTTCACCACCCAGTTCCAGGACAGGAGGCCAAAAGACAACTGCTCGAGTTTAACCAGGGTAGTCGGTCTGTGGCTGACTATTCCCTCAAGTTTTGTATATGAGAGATGGAAAGTGGTTTTGACAAGCGCGCAATGCAACATTTTCCGTCATGGACCAAGTCCCTCCCTCAAGGATGAGATGGCGGTTCACGAGACGGCAACTAACCCTGAGGAATTCATTATTTTTGCTATCCGTCCGGAGAATCACATGATGGGGAGACACCTGGAATGTGGGCAGGAGTACACCGAGCAACATCAGACACCCTCAGTGACAGCAGAAGGCGATTGCTCTGAGACTCACTGAACACTTCAGTTGGACAATACCAAAAACCTGAAAAGACTTCAACCCCATGGCGGGTGTCAGCTTATGGGAAAATATGTAAAGTTATGACCATTGTAGATTCCGTTACCAAAACATGTTTTGTAGATCTGTGTTTCAAAGAAGAGATGGTGTCCAATTGAAGAGCGAAGGCCAATTAATTGGGTATTTGACCCAGACGAGCGTCTCCTGGTGGACGTTAAACATATCACCGGTCCTATTCAGTTAAGACTCTCAGACACACATTTTGAATAGAGGAGGTTTCTGGTCATACCCTCTCATGTGGCGCTGGTTGCGTTTGCCATGGCTAAGAAACCATAACCTGGACTTTTACTGGAACAGACCCACCTTGGAGAGTTGGGGTACATTCGGTCATGATTACTGCCTGAAATCAGCATAGGTAGGGTGCTGTCCACCTGTCTACAACTCCTCTTCCTCATTGTCCAAGAGTTGCCAAGGACCTGATACTCTTTCTGGACTCCACGACCCGGAGGCCGCGACTTGTCCCTGTTCCGGCGGCGCACACTCTGCGGCCGCAACTCGCCTCTGCTCCGGCGGCGCACGTCTCACGGACACCACCTGTCTCTGCTCTGGTAGCGCACACCCTGCTGCCACCACCTTATCGGACTTGTCACTACGTCATACCTTCAACTCATCCAAACCCTTGAAACCAGGTAGTCCGCCCGGAGGCATCCATTGTAGTGGGGTGGGGGGTTTACGGTGATGATCCTGTCCTGTTTGCTTTGTTTTTCCAGTCTCCAGCTGGGGAGTGGCTGCACCTGTCTGTAATCATGCCTCGTAACCAGCTGCTTTTAAAGATTCTGCCACGCCAACAACTCGCTGTCAAATTTTTCGACTCTTGTCACCAAGTGCCTCATTATTTGAGACATTTTTGCCTCTTAGTTTCTCGGCAAGTTTTTGTATTTGTGTTTTTTCTTGGAAGTAGTTATTTATTTTTTAATATTATTGTGTATTGTATCCTTATCCTTTAAGCGACAAGCAATTTACGATTTTCTTGTTCCTTGTCTTGCAAGCATTTTTGGTTTATTTTGCTTTTTCCTGGTTATTTGTTATCACAGTCTTTCCTTGTATTTTGTCGGTCCTGCGTTTTGTAAATAAACATTTTTGTTACCTATCTTTGTTTATGTGGTCCAATCTCATCCAGTTTATTCTAGAGACATAACATTTCCCCCTCATAGATACAATATGATTCAAAATATGGTTTAATTCGTGTTTAACTGAGAGCGTGTCCACAGTTTCTTCCCCACAAAAAAGTCTTTGCTGTGTTATAAAACCAGCACAAAAAGCATAGCAAAACCTGCCCCCCCCCCACACCCCCACAGCAAAACCAGCATATTCTGTGAGCACCTAAATTAATCTATGATGGAGTGTTTTCAACAGGGTTGAATTGGATTTTCAGAAGAAAAAAAAAAGCGCCATAATTAACACTCGATCACGCAGTATGGAGGCCCTCTCTGATTTGCTTCATTATTTCGATGTCAGATTAATTGAACTTTTGAAGGTGTTGTTCATCTGAAGGTATTTCGATGTCAGATTAATTGAACTTTTGAAGGTGTTGTTCATCTGAAGGTTTACATTTCAGTGGGGTTTTGTGTGTGGCCCTCACAGATTTGGCATGGTAGCACAGCCTGGATTTTTTTTAGGGGGGATTCAGCCAGCAAAGCTGATTTTACTTCGCAATGTGAAATATGATAGGAATGTCATGAATGAGAAAACAAAAGAACAGAAAGAAGAAATTAGTCCGCCTTTAGAAATCTGCCATTTTGGCTCAAAACTAACATTTTGTGTCATTTTGATTATCTTATTAAAAATTATGAAAATTATATAATGTTGAAATGTCTAAAAATAAACACTCAATGAAAATCACCAAAAAAAACAACTTAAGTAGAGATCTGAATCAACTGAGCCACTGATATTTCATTTGGTAGTTTCAAAAATACAATTGTGAAATTTCTTATACATTTCAGTTATTTTTGCACCCATTTCTGAGTGGCTGAGAGGCCTTGAGTTGAGTTGAAGTAGCCGTAATGATAGCTTCCTTAACCCCCGTGCAATGCAGGTACACTTCATGTACACTTGACATGCGTTGTGTTGCAAAAACGAATGCATGCCATGCATGGGTTTTAAACCTGTGGCATGCATTCGTTTTTGCAACACAACGCATGTCAAGTGTACATGAAGTGTACCTGCATTGCACGGGGGTTTTAAACATGCAGGTACTTTATGACTGGACTTAAAAAAACCCAACAACAAAAACAACAACAACAAAATGTTTATGGTCCATATGCAGTATAAAAGAAATTGAGGATGCTTGGTGGGATTCACTATGACCATATAGTTTGAGTTATTAGCATTCAAACTTTGAGATCACTTTTCCAGTAGGCACACCTGATTAAATGTCCAGTCAGTCCATATCATGCATAATACACGTCTCAGCCAACTCCATCCCTGTCCCCCCATGCAGAATATGTTTGGGGAGAAACCACCGATCCCAGAATACAAGGTAGCGGCCATCCAGAAGTCGCGCTTCATCCTGCTCCACTATGGCACCTTCAAGGCCGGGTGGGACTGGCTGATCCTACTGGCTACCTTCTATGTGGCCGTCACCGTGCCCTATAATGTTTGTTTCACTGTGGTGGGTGGACGAGATGAAGGCAACGCCCCCAGAAGCCCCCCCAGCGTCAGTGACATCCTGGTGGAAATCTTATTCATGCTAGGTAAGATCCTAGAAGGACTCTTCTGGAAGTTTCTCTGCACAGCACTGGCGAAATATAGCAGATGGTTATTTGTTAATGTTTGACAGGCAATTTATCAGTTGTCAGCTCACGATAATGGCCCAAATGCTAGTTATGGTAACATATACGGTATTGTTAAATTGACTAACAGCGGCTGTACTAATAGAACAAGGAATACATTGATACCTTGACTGCAGTGCCGCAACTTATGAGTTTTTGGAACAATGAGCCATCGCTTGGTCAATTTATTTAAATTTTTTTTTTTGCTTTGTGTTATGAGCCAAATTTTAATCAGAAGCAAGCTGCAAATACACCACCACTAGAGTGAAGCGAAAAAAAGGTCAGCTAACTTCGCTCATGCATTTTACGCTTTAAACGTGGCAAAAATTCAGTCACACAAATACATAATAAACAATTGCATTCATGGCTCTGACTGTCTACTAAGCCCCCTAAAATATTTACTTATTACACTGCAACAATGCACAATATAAAATATTGTTGTTGTAGTTGTTTATTTATAAAGCCAAACGTCCCCAAATTTTTTTGTGACAGTTCCCACGTAAGACATCCTCATGCATAATTGGGATTGAAGCAAAAAAAAAAAAAAAAAAAAGATTAAAAATATCACTCACCACTAGCTCCTCTTCATTAAGCCTAGTCATATGCCGTATTCCGACAAGCGTTACGACAGTAATGTCACCGTAAAGCATCATGGTATTGGTGCAATGTCCTGCAGCTGATGAAAAAAGTTGTCATTGTCTGCACAGTATTGGAAATAATTATCTGGCGATGAAACATCACTTTGCATCGCTGCCCTTGATGTTCTGTTCCTTGGTCATGATGCCGCTGGTATGACTCTATTAAGGCTGGTTGTGATCGGGCTTGCCAAAGCTAGCGATATGATGCTAACACTGATTCATGTCTCTTTTATCGTATACCTGTTGCATTTTTTTTTTTGTTTTGTCATCACATCCTGGGTTGTTTTGGAGATTAAGTTCTTTGTCATTTTTGGGCCATTTTTAGTAGCTGATTCCTGGAGATTTTGGCCTGTTTGGGCCCCTGTCTGAAGGTAGGTGGTAGCCCGTGACAGGGGAACACTGGCTCCGGGTAACCATTAATGTCGAACCCTGTCAGGGCTAAAATGAAGACAACATGAATAAAGCGAAACCTGATTTATTCTTGCTGAAAATTCAAACAAAGCTGCCTATTACATAATTATATTGATGTGCAAACTTTGCTGGAGAACCTCACACCATTATTTTATTTATTTATTTATTTATTTTAATGACAAACTTGATTCATTAGCATTACTCCATCTAAGATCCAAGGTCCATTTGATGTCTTCTGTTGCCCATTTTATTGCAAGATTGTTTAAAAAAAAAAAAACACACACTCCAAATTGCCTATAGATGTTTGGGCTGGCTCTTGACTAGGGTGGTCCATTTTGGAAAAGTTTGTCGGATTCGTCGGGCCGGGTCGGAAATCTTGTCGATACTATGACACAAGGATGTGTGCAAAATTTTATTCCGATCGGATAATTTTATCCCGTCCCGCAGAGCGACCAAAGTTTCCCCTATGGAAAGAATGTTACGGGGCTGAATGGTAGTACGGTTTCTCCCGTACAGTAAGGATTTTGTTTTGCTCAGTTCGCACTTGTAATAATTCAAAGACGGAAGACAGGAACGCATGTATTGCAACAAAGGCAACCGTGGTTATCCTTCAACACTGGTGAGATTGTTGGTCCATGTTAACTGGTCCATCTGTCTATCTGTCCATCTGTCTATAATGTCCATCAACACTAGTGACACTGTTAGACCGCAAAAAAAACGAAATCCGCCGTGCGTGCCATCCCATGCCTACTTCGCGCACGGGTGCAACGCCCGGTGTCGCTCCACGACCTGCAGAAGGTGCTGTCGCTGTTCCTCGTCGCGCGTAATGGCGCCGCAGAACGCGCTGATGAGGGCGACGCCCCTCTCCGCAAAGTCGTTCACCACCCGTAGGTGACGAGCGCGCCGACGAGCCGTGGTGAAGTCGTCCCTCTCTGACCACTCGGCCGGATCGACGTTGAGGAAATCGTGGCCGGCTCCGAGGGCGGTGATGAGGCCGACAGAGTTGGTCGTCGCAAACGACGCCAGCGAACGCTGCTCCACTGCCTCGAGGGCGACGTGGGCACGGCGAGGCGGGTTCTTCTCGCCCAGCCGCTCCTGCATGGCGCTGGCTATAGCCCGCTTCTCCTCGACCGCCGTCGCCTCGTCGAAGAGGGAGGAGTACACATGTTCACCCTATTGAGACCAGTTGTTATGGTGGAAACTTTGGCCGCTTTGCGGGACAGGAAAATATCATCAGATCGGAATGAAATTTTGCACAGAACCTTGTACCATAGTATCGACAAGAATTCCGACCCGGCCCGACGAATCCGACAAACTTTTTTTTTTGCCATGAAAATGTGGACCACCCTACTCTTGACACATGAACAAAAGCCGACGATATGGATGAATCGTACATAATATATGCCATGACTCTTGTTGAAATTAGATGGAAACACACCCCTATTCATCTGATGGCCTGTATAATAACCCTTGACCTCTTTGTAACAACTCGCTTGATCTTGTAAGAACAAATGGGAGAACACTAGGAGCTCTCCAAAGTGCCCCTTTCTGGATATATTACATTTATAACTTGACCAACCACAATAGTTGTTGGTCATCATCTGTTCCGCTGTGGTAGATACAAAGAAACTGCACATCTCATGAGTCCCATCATCAGTCATCCTTAAGTTTCTTGATACAAAGAAAAGTTTTTAATGAGTGATTTGCAGCAGAGAGGAAGGATATGAGCCATTTGCTACTGAACATTATGTCTGATGGCTTGAGTAATTTCCTAGAGAATAACTGGCCTGTTTGTCCCTCGTCTAAGTGACGGAAATGTGAACCATTGCCCATGGGAGCCCAATTGTTCTTAATGCAAAACGTGGGTACGCCATCTCTCAATCAAATTACACTTGCCACCCACAACAGTTAAATAGCGGACCCCTGTCAGTCTATAAGCCATTTATTGGAACTTACTGGCCAGTGTTGGGTATCAACATTTTCTATAATGTAATGAGAAATGTCCTCGTTATAGCTAATGTGTATTTTTGACAAGTTATAGCTGCAGCCTTTAAATATTTATACGTTTTGGTTTTGTGTGGAGCGTGTGTATACTATCTATTAATTGTTTGTAAGAACGTTTATTTCTTTTCCACTTTCATTGTTTTGCCTCATTTTTTATCCGCAGACATTGTGCTGAACTTTCGAACCACCTTCGTGAGCACATCAGGTCAGGTGGTATACGACGCCCGCTCCATCTGCGTTCACTACGTCACCACCTGGCTCTTTGTGGACCTCATCGCTGCCCTCCCCTTTGACCTACTCTATGCCTTCAACGTCAGTGTGGTGAGTCTTGTCTCTGATGTTTCCTGACCTCATAACTCTAACAACAATTAGTGTACCATCGTCCACCTGAGTGTGACATTTGTATTCTCGTTCTTGTCTTTATATAATTCCAGGCATGTCAAAAACCACATAAACATGACATTACAAATAATAACAGTCAACACACCTATTAATACATTTCCTACACATACCTTTTCAACATCCCAGAAAAGGGGTAGGAAGAAGTACAATTTATTTCATCCTACCCCTACTCCAATATTCATTAATTACCAAAAACGATGATGATCCTGACTCCAGTCTCACATATCAATGTCACAAACAATAGGTTTATGTTTTCAAAAACTATACCGCCGACACCCCGCAAACCTGCATCCCAAGTACCATCATGTTTACAATGTGAAGTACCTGAAAACATTACCCCATATTTTCAGCCCTATACCGAGTGAAAATAATCAGTCTGAGCCGTTTCCTGAACAGATTCATGCTTGGATAGGGTTTCAGCTCATCACTAAGTCCAAAACTTCACACCACGGACTGGAATGCAAACGCTCTTCATGGTTGTTCCAACAATCCGGGCTCTAATGTTTTTTCCTGTAATTATAAGCTCTCTCTCGATTGGTGAAAAGTTGATGTAAATTACTGCTTATCCGGGTTTGGGTCGCGAAAGCAGCAGCTTCAGCAGGGAACCCCAGACTTCCCTCTCCCCAACCACGTCTTCCAACTCTTCCAGAGGGATCCCAAGGAGTTCCCAGGCTAGCCGAGAGATATAGTCTCTCCAGTGTGTCTTTGGTTGTCAACGGGGCCTCCAAGCAGTGGGACACGCCCCGAGGCATCCATGAGGCATCATGATCAGATGCCTAAGCCACCTCATCTGGCTCCTCTCAACATGGAGGAGCGGGTACTCAATTCTGAGTCCCTCTCGGATGACAGAGCTTCTCACCCTATCTCTAAGGGAGAGCCCGGAAACCCTGCAGAGGAAACTAATTTTGGCCCCTTGTGTCCGGGACCTTGTTTTTTTGATCATGACCAGAGGGTAGGAACGTAAATTGACAAGTAAATCAAGAGCTTCACCCTTCGGCTCAGCTCTTTCTTCACAACGACAGACCAATACAGAGTCCGCGTCACAGCAGACTCTGCCCCGATCCGCCTGTTGATCTCACGCTCCAACATACATACACTTGTGAACAAGAACTCAAGATACTTAAACTCCTCCACTTGGGGCCGGATCTCATCCCGGACCTGAAGAGGACACTCCACCCTTTTCGGACTGTGGACCATTGCCTCAGATTTGGAGGTGTTGATTTTTATCCCGACCACTTGACACTCGGCTGCCAAATGCTTCAGTGAGAGTTGGAGATCACGATTTGAAGCCAACAGTACCATGTCCATGCATCCATCCATCCATTTTCTATTGCGCTTGTCCTCGCAAGGATGTCCTCACGTGTCTGAGATGTCCTGCAGCAAACATTCATCTGAGAGATTGTTGACATGCCTGTAGGTGCTGATGTTTTGGTTACTCATTGGAGTTCAGATGGGGTCATCAGTTAATGGTTACTCTATAGTCACCACTCTTTAAATTTTATTTTTATTTATTAATGGTGTTTTGCAAATTTGAGGAATGAATTGCACCGCATCCCTTGCAGTACTTTGGAGTGCACCTGTTGAAGACTGTGCGTCTGCTTCGCCTGCTGCGGCTGCTGCAGAAGTTGGAACGTTACTCCCAGTACAGCGCCGTAGTCCTCACTCTGCTTATGTCCATGTTCGCCTTGCTGGCCCACTGGATGGCTTGCGTCTGGTACTTCATCGGACGCAGGGAGATCGAGAGTCCGGGATCCTGGGACATTGGTGAGTAGACCTCGGACACTGTACAGTATGGAAGACATTTTTTTTTTTTTTTTTTTGCTTTCACAATCCCAAAAAATCAGCACACAACCACTCGACGTTCATCACATAAGTCAAAGCTGGGCAACTTAAATGCTGCCACAATTTTTCATCATTGCTACTCAGGGCTCACATAGGACCACAGACTTCCCCCGATGTGCGAGAAAAATACAGTTTTAGACATGGATATGGTGCAAAATACTGTATGTGCTCTCAACATAGTCATTTATTCGTACAATACATTTCTCAATGCATGTATAAAAGCTCAATTATTCTCATCCAGCAACAAAGGATTTGAAGCAAACAACAAACAAAAGGTGATTTTTTTTCCCTCCCAGTGCACAGGGCTGTCATGCACAAAAATTACAATTCAAGGACCACACAAAACAGCTGAATACCATAGCATCAGTGTAATTTCAATCTAATATTGTTTTTTTTAACATGTGAATATACAGCACCTGATATGAACTAGCAAACTAAAGTGCCTTTCTTCAGTAGCTGCTGTTTGAGCCTTGGGGCAGCAATGAGCTCTATTCATCATAAAATGCACATTCATCTTGTTCCTTGTTCCCAAAATAGACCTGTACAAGTATTTCTTTCACACTACAGCTCTCCAATGATTGCAGTGAAGTTCCAGTCTTTGGGACACAGTATTTCAGTACCATTGGACAGTTATCGATGCTTTCGCTTCCTTTTAGGGATATTCAATGACACTTTTTTTCAGACCGATAGCAGTGTGAATATTTACTACATAAGTTTGCACCTATACAGAAACCGATGCCACTAGCACTTTGGACAGATTGATGCTTTTTTTTTTTTGTTTGTTTTTTTTTGGGGGGGGGGTGTTGGATTCACCAATGGTTAGTTTAGTTTAATAACTCTCATCAAAGTTTGAACTTGTTTCTGGATGCTTTGCACAACCACAGTCTGAAAATCTAACTCAAAAAACTACAAAATATAGGTACATGCAGGTCCCAAAAAAGTCAGCAACCGATGAGCATAGCTTTCTGTAGAATACGAATGGGTGATTAAAAGCGCAATTTTACCTGGCCTGCATCAAGAGAAAAAATAGACCTTATGACTGCACTGAATAATAACAACATCCTATTTTTCTCAATTGATGAAAGCAGGAAAATTTGTAAAGTAAGTATATGCATGACATGCAAAAATGCAGAATGTCATTATACCACCCAATGGAGAATAAACATGTACATTTTGGTAGCAACACATAAATAATGCATTATAAGGGCTCTATTTTTGTAGACAGTGCATGTGCACTCGGCGTAAAAACTGCAACGTCTTCATTTTCGTACTGGGGAAAGTCTAGTTTACCGTGTTTGGAAATTTGCTCTGTGCCATCCTGGGCATTCCGGCGGACTGAAGGCATTTTCTTTTAAACGCCCACCTGACCGATTGGTGACTGAAAGTTGACTAGACCTTGGACCAGCTTGGAGCAGCTCTAAGTCATGGCGCAGGTGGTGTAATGCGATTTTGGTGTGTGTGATCGAGGCGCAAACAACGATTCTGAGTTCTGCTGCCCTGTGTGGTAGATATAATTGAATTTCATTCATACATATGACAACAGCGTGCATGAATCACTAATAAATCAACTAATTGAAGACATCATTATGATCATCATCAGATATATATTTTAAAACACCTACCTGGGCCGCGGAACAGCTATGCGGATGGAGGGGTGGAAGGCGGTCTCCAAATGCCCACTTCAGAGCAGTTTTGTGATCGCCCTGGGTAACTTTACATCATCTACCCATGAAGGTCTGATTGCAGTTCCTTATAAATACGCTTTGCGCATTTTGCTCTTTTGCATGGGCACCAGTGAGTCTATTTCTGCATCCTTCATAACAAGGACTGTGTGTGCCTCTTCTCCGCTTAATTTAACGGAAATGAGGGGAGACGTTCCATTGATATCAAAAGTTGGCTGTGCTCACTTCCACAGCACCGCAAATGTCCCTTTCTACCTGCGGCCATCTATGAAAATCCCAAAAGAAACAGTGCGCAGTCAGACTGCGCTTTGCAATTGACTTGCATTGGCCCCATCAAAAGGGTCCTAGGGTTTCATAAAACAAATCGTATCTATACACTGTACCTTATAGACAGGGGTCGACATAAAGATTTTGCCACGGTTCTCAAATGAGCATTGACTTCATGGATGAACTTAAAGGTTTATCGTTAATATATGAATATGTCGTTTTAATTCAACCGAGTGTACCTTTTTCTGGTTTTCTGTTTCTATTTCCTGATGACAACAAAATACTCGTGTGCACTGACAGACCACTTATGTGCACCCCTGCTTATAAACCTACATATACTTGCAGGAATCGCCCTTAACCGGCATAAGAAAAGATGGACATGCATGCAAATAAGAAAAGATGGGCATGCATGAGATTTACACAAAAAATGTTTGTCAGCCACGCATGCCATTTACTTCTTGATAGTACAATGGGGTCACCTTAAGTATCAGTGACTGGTATCGGCAATCTTTGTGAGTCGCTGATACATTGAAAGAAAGATTTACTCTTATCGGATGATATGGTGCCTCGTGACCATTTGATTTCCTGTCTCCTCCTTATGACAGGAAATAGTATTATCACTTGAATGTACTGTAGCTCCAGTAGTTGAGAAAGCCCTTGATCTGACAGAGAATCGGATTCAAGTGGACCTCATTATGAGGTCTAATTTCTCACAGCCAATCAGTGAAGGAAAAAAATACTAATATTAATACTTGTCCTGAAAATATATATCGTGTACCTATACAGGCTGTCAGATATACGTTGCTGCTGTTGGATTACCAACCAACCCCTACATACTTAATTATAATGAAACATGTTTGTTTTGGTATCTGGATGGTTAGGACAGACACAAGGATTGACAGACAGACAGATTTTGATTCAGAAAGATAGCAAGCCTAGCGCATTCAGTAGATCAATGGGCGCTATCTATATTATATGAGCCCTCTTCGCTCACATGTTGTGCAGTCAGAAACCCGGCAGGGCTTTACCACGTCACGTACGTTCATTCTCAAGCTCTCTCTTCTCAATTATTCATAGACGCGCCTTCACCGCTGTCTTCCCGACCTTACTTTGAAATGTCTCCCGAGTCCTCATTGGCAATAGATTACTTGTTGGCACTTTAATGGGATTTGTTGATGGTTGACAAGTACGCGAATGTTGACAAGAGTCTTCGTGGAAACTTTTCAGGCTATGTCACAGTGTCACCGTTTCTCAGTTGATTCGTCAGTTAAAAAACTCCACAAAACATTTGATTTTTTTCTTCGTTCTCTCTCTCAATCAATGTCATTCCTACTTTATTTTGGTTATTATTTGGCATGACCAAACTGGTTAACTTGGTAGGCCTACAGACAGCTGAAGTTGGAAAGATAAAAACTGTATCGTACTGTCAGAAAAAGTAGGGGAAAAACGTAGATCCACACTCACTGATATGCTTTCAGCCGTTAATTCAACCTGACCAGCAGCCAAGCGCACAGATACAAAATGAAAACACTCGCAAGGAGCTTGGAGCAGACATGATAATTAAAAGCTGCTGACATACTCGACTCACAAAGCCACACCCCATTAAAGAGACACCAACACGGATGCACGACAGAGTGTGTGCGTGTGTCCGCGTGTGTGACTTTCATCTTAAATACACTTCATAAAAACAATTTATTTCTTTATGTTCTGTTTTAAATTTTAGAGTACTATTTTCCCCCAAAAATCATTTATTAAAAACAAGTAACATGGTGGCGTTTTCAGGGGGGAATTGGTTTGGTCCATGAGTAAATGGAGTGACGCCCTTGATTAAAAAATAAGTCATAACTTGTAAGTCAAGGTACAACTGTATAGTCTGAAAATCCAGACTCAATGCCGTACCAGCGATTGAGTCTGGGGCAAACCTGAGCAAACAGTGGAATGAACCCGTCAGCCAAGAGCAGACGTGATGTCAGAAAAGCAATTTTTTTTCTCGATAAATAAATGCTTACACTACCATCAGCTGCTGGGGTTTTAATGACTCTATGTCTTTCTGGTCACTTGAAACTCAGTTTAATGCTGAATGAAACAAAATACCGAGTATATAATATAAAGTATTCCGCTGCTGAAGATTGACGCTTCTCACGAAGAATACGTCGCAGCAAACACATGAATTAGAATGCCTTACATTTGCATTTCAAAATAAAATTGTTCTCTGCTGCAGGTTACATCGAATAATTTCTCTCATATTCTGATTGCTAGTAAATATTTTTTTTTATAATTTGTGAACTTTACTCTAATAAATGTCTTAGTTCTAACAGCACTGGTACTCTTTGCACTTGAGTAAATATATACTCCTCTAGCCATGATTTGAGATAATACATGCCATCAATGTAAATAGGGAGCACCAAACTTTTTTTCCTTTACTTATTACATGGAATTACCTCTGCATAAATTAATTGACAAATTATAAGTGTGGTCCTTTTCCCTTTTGCTCCTTACTCTCCATTATTAGGTTGGCTGCATGAGTTGGCCAAGCGTTTAGGGACACCTTACTTCCTGTCGCCTCTGGCCGCACTCTTCCCGACTTCCTCTGGCGTAGTCTCGGCCAACAGCAGCCAGTGGAACGAATCCGGCTCTGAGTCGGCGGGTCAAGGTCCCTGGAACTCCAGCCAATACGGAGGGAACACATCGGTTGGCGAGAGCGCGTCGGCGGGAGGTTTTGGAGTTCTGGGCGGAGGCCCGTCCATGCGTAGCAGCTACGTGACATCGCTCTACTTCGCCCTGAGCAGCCTAACAAGCGTGGGCTTCGGGAACGTGTCGGCCAACACGGACTCGGAGAAGATCTTCTCGATCTGCACCATGCTCATTGGCGGTGAGTGGATGCTCCTTTTTTCTACTCCTGTTTGTGCATCATCTTTTGAGTCTGCTGAAATTCAGCCAGCGAATCCGTTTGAAGGAAAAATTTCCAGTCCTCTCAATTTAAATATGGGAGGGGCACTACTTTAAAAACAAAATTACTATTTTATTATTCATCACTTGGTAATGGTTAGTCAGAGGAAAAACACGGACACACTTCATGAAGACATCCATCCATCCGTTTTCTGATCCGCTTATAGCCAAGAGGGTTGGGGCGTGCTGGAGCCTATGCCAGCTGTGTTCAGGCCGCGTACTTCCTGAACTGATTGCTAGCCAATCGCTGGGCATCCAACAACCATTTGCACAGTCACACCTAGGGACAATTGAGAGTGTTCAATCAAGCTACCCTGCATGTCTTAAAATGTGGGAGAAAAACGGAGCACCCAGAGAAAACCCACATAGGCACGGGAAGAACATGTAAACTCCACACAGGAATGCCGGAGCCGGAATCGAATCCTGCACCTCTGCACTCTGAGGCGGACGTGCTAAAGAGTTGAGCACCGGGCCACCCAATGACTATCAATTTTTCACAATTCTAAAAGTTGCTTTTTACTTAGGTTTGTTTCGGCTTGCATTTTGAATGTGTTTCGCATTTGTATTTCATGACGACATGACTGTGAAGTGTCTCACAAACAATGAATTATTAGCCATGATATGTGAAGATAATTGTATGTTGTGAAAGCAATACATTGATTCTAAAGAGAGATTCTATTGGACAGACGTTCCACTATCAGTCAAACCAATGACAACTAAGGAAATCTGTTTATGGGTAATTGGTTGACTAGAGATATTATCAATGGAAGACTTGAAGGCTCTTCACACGTTTCCATTTCTAACTTTGTCTTATGGCCCTGACGTGCTGCAACCCAGTCACTGAAATAATATCACAAAAGCATGAGTAACTTGTGATATGATTTTTTTTTAAACATCTAAAAGTAACATATTACTGTGGCGCGTTACTTTTGTAACATATTATCCCCAACCCTGTCTGCAATAACTTTAGCTCTTGGCATTCTGTTCCCATTATATTTGTTTCCTGCAGAAATGTTGCCATCTTTCAATTAGCTCAAGCGCAAAAAAAAAAAAAAAGGCTTCCGTTGGTTTTTAACAAGCTCACTCCTGCTGATAGGGTGAGAATTGGAAAGTGAAAAGAGACAGAGTGAAAGGAAGCTAGCCGAGGCGACCTCTTAATTAATCCTACTGAAAATTGGCCTTATGATGAGCTCCATGTGGTCTCTCTGCATTCCCTTCAAAACAATGTCCATGTAGTCCGACTTAACTCATCACTAAAATCAAATCACATGTTTCTTGTATGGCGGTGTGTCCAGTATTATACTGTAGGGGAATGAAAATACAGAATAATTGTTTTTATGTCTTGCTGCTGTTGTGAAAGCGCTATACATAATATTGTACTAATGTCTGATGGCAATAACGCTGCTGAGACTTTATTGCCACAGTGAGGAATATTCCTGGAATGCAAAAACTTCCTCGGGCAATTTTTTGGTTTAACCCTGCAGTGGTGAGTGGTGAAGGCCAAGACCTTCTCTGCAGGCCTAAACACTGTTGGAAGCACTGACCTAAATTTACAGTCTAATTCAAATATTTTCTCCTTGAAATAAATATATTGCAAACAGGCTCTTCTCCTTATTTGTTGACGTTTCACTTGGCTGTGTTTTTAAAAACACATGGCAGACTGTGTTGTAAATGCTATTGGAGGGGTTTGGTTATGGTAGCATGACTCAACTGATTTTTCTCTCAGCGCTGATGCACGCTGTGGTGTTTGGCAACGTGACCGCCATCATCCAGAGGATGTACTCACGCCGCTCGCTCTACCACACGCGCACTAAAGACCTGAAGGATTTCATCAGGGTGCACCGGTTGCCCAAAGCTCTTGAGCAACGCATGCTGGAGTGTTTCCAGACAACCTGGTCGGTCAACAATGGCATCGACGTCAGTGAGGTGAGTTGATTCGGTCAGAAGCCGCCTAAGTGACACAGCAGAAACGTCACAAATACAACACAACACAAATATGCCTGCACCCCCATTTGCCGCTTCAGCAGCCTCACACTAATTTCTGCATCTGACAAAAGCCATTGCAGCTCTGCTTACCTTTTGAGTTTGATGTACGGCTTCACCTCCTCCACGTCTTCACCACAAATGAACGCTGCTTGGCTAATTTAAGTACGGAAGACGACTTTGGATCTCTTTTCAGCTCCTGAAGGATTTCCCAGATGAACTGCGGGCTGACATCGCCATGCACCTAAACAAGGAGCTGCTTCAGCTCCCGCTGTTTGAATCAGCCAGCAGGGGGTGCCTGCGCTCGCTGTCGCTCATCATCAAGACGTCGTTCTGTGCGCCCGGGGAGTTCCTCATCCGGCAAGGCGATGCCTTGCAGGCCATCTACTTTGTGTGTTCAGGTTCCATGGAAGTCCTGAAAGACAACACTGTGCTCGCCATACTGGGTGAGTACACTTGTTCCAACACTGGCATTGTCAGGAAGAGCGTTAATAAGTGTCAAGGCCATCGCAGGTCATCTACCTCATTACCGGTAGTTCATTATGAATCTTATTAGGTACACATTTGTCAAAAAATGTGTATTTGCACAAGTGAGCTTAGTGTGTCTATGTGTGTGCATGTATAAAAATCAATAGTACTATCCACAAAAATCAACAATTTGCTGTAAGCAATGACACAGATGGAATATTGGCAAATAAAAACATACGGAGGTGACCCCGGCTGCTTTCAGCATCTTGTATCAAGATGATTCCAAATCAATACAGTTCTTACTCTGACATCATATGGTAGTTCCTGAAAAGGGGCATTCCGGCAGACCCCTGCTTGTCCTTGTAGAGTGTGGAAAAAAAAGTGTGCCCTTATTAAGTATATTAAAAAGGACATTAAATCATGGAGGAAGCAGTACATGCACTGTATGTGGTACATATTATAGGCACATCACCAAAAAGACACATACAATATTCAGAAATCGGCAGAAAAAAATATTTACCATATGTAGTTGTTTTTCATTTCACACGTGATGGGTGGGCAGACTTAACTATGCAAACACTTCAAATTTTCAATGTGGTTGTGTTGTGAATGTGTTCCCTTGACCAGTGTGTTGCCTCAATGTTCAAATTAATTGAAATGTTGTCAATCAGCCGCCATAAAAAAAGCACCACTTTTTTTCTATTTAAGTAAAGAAAAACAGCAGCAGAAGAAATACTTGGTTTTTACAAGGTTTAATTAAAACACACCAAAATTCCATTCAAAAGTGACTGTAGCTCTTCTCTCTTTTTTCGCTTTACTCAAGGCGTCAAGCTCCTCTTAATTCAAATTTTAGTTCGCAATAATGCAAAAAAAAAAAAAAAAAAAAAAAAAAAAGACCACGCTCATAACATTAAAAAACTGAGAAGTTGGATCATTCTTCGGTCAAGGTACATCGTATGTTTTCATTCAATGTGCACAACATCAGTTCGAACTGCCGTCATGCATGAGAACAGTGTAGCTGTAATTATTTTTTTTTTTTAATTTATTTATTTGGACTGTTTTTACGTTACTAGTATTGTGGTTCTGACACTTTGAATTCTATTATTTTTGTATGGAAGGTTTCCGTACATACATTAAAGAAAGAGAGAGAGAGAGAGAGAGATCACGGTACAAGATTAACTTGAGCAAAATTTCAATTTAAAACATTTTTCTTTGAGGGGGGCCATGTTTTTGGGGGGGGTCGTCAAATTTCGGGTGTACTTATCTGCAAACGAATGACCTCAGGCGGTTTCACAGCCTGTTTAGCCCTGATCCAGCAAACCGCATTTGTGTTTTGTGTGGAAGGTGAACGCAACACGCCCCCTCCCCCTCTTTTTTATTTATCTGCGCACGGGTGTCTAGGTGTTTGTGAGGACACATCCACACGCCTCCAAAATCACTACCCGAAAAGGTCAAGATGGTTTGAATTAATGCTGTGTGCATGCATGTGTTGTTTTCTATCTGCGCATGAGCACACACATACGTGTAAGGTGAAATGGATATATGTCCAAATGCCAAAGGCCACGGATTTGCTCTTGATCGGGACACACAAGCACGCATCAATCGATGCAGCATGGGGCTGTGCTGTTATTAAAAATGAATGAAATATTACATTATTTATGTCTCTGGATTATTAATGCTGGAAAGTATACACACAACACACAAATCTGCTTTCCCTTACTGAAAAAAATAAAAAATAAAAACTAATGTGATTTTGTTTGTTGTGATCATTTTAAGTCATTTACATTGTACCATAAACACTGATCAGTTTACTCGATTCAGTTTACATCTAATTTACCGATAACTTAATGTATGTCGTAATAAGAAAGGTACATATTTACTTTTACTAAGGACGATTTTTTTCTAACAATTTATTTGTTTGTTAGTCTGCAGGAACACAACCATTCCATTGTTCTCCCTTGTATGGAAACACCTTATTCCATATCACTGACGGAGCTCTCTGTGTTCAAATCTTGCAGGATTAACTCGGGCTACAATGCCTGTGAAACAATACAAATGGAGTACAGTATAAGGTGCTTCGGAGTGTAAGGCGCACCGTCAATGAATGTCCTCTTTTGAAACTGTTTTCATATATAGGGCGCACCACACTGTAAGGCGCATATAATAGAAGCTGTAATAGTGGCTGCAGTTGCATTAGGCATCCACTAGATAGAGCGACGCTGAGGGGAATACAATACAGCTTTATTCATATAGAGCTTTCATAACTGCCGCAGCTGTAACAAAGCGCTTTACAGAACATTTAAAATCCTACGTCCAAGAAATCCGATCCATATCGAAGGCACATTGGATTATAAAGTGCACTGTCAGACTTTGAGAACATTTTATGCTTTTAGGTGCACCTTATAGTGCCGAAAATACGGAATATACACCGATAATCCTTCAATGTATGATTTCCATGAAAAATGAGGGAAATGGGGAAAAACAAACAAAAATGTTCCAAAAATATTGTACTAAATTTGAAAACCAATCGTGGAATATGTAAATCTGTGGGTGTTGAACCACCAGTATGCAGGGTTTGACTGTATACGCAATCCTCACATCCAAACCCAACAACTGCAACAGCATGGAATACAGTTTGGATTTCAAAGTACTCCAATAAATAACTCCTGCTAATCAGTAACCCTCCTCAACCAGCCCTGGTCCTTTTACCACAACAGTCTTGTCCTCAAAAACCTCTCCTGGCTCCTTATTCCTCAATGCTTTCATTCAAAACACTTCATCACTATTGCCAGTCTTCCAGTACCTCATTGAGCTGCTACACCCTCCACACGGCCTCTGTTTCATACCTTATTTCCCAACCAGTGGGGGTTCAGCGCCTCCTCCAGTGTCGCCCCTCCCTCTGTGTCAAACTCCACAATGCATTTGCAGTTACCGATCCATCCATCCATCTTCCGATCCGCTTATCCTCACAAGGGTTGCGGGGGGTGCTGCAGCCTGTCCCAGCTGTTTTCGGGCAGCAGGTGGGGGACACCCTGAACCGGTTACCAGCCAATCGCAGGGCACATTGAGAAGAACAACCGTCCGCGCTCACACTCACACCTAGGGACAATTTAGAGTGTTCAATCAGCCTGCCATGCATGTTTTGGAATGTGGGAGGAAACTGGAGTACCCGGAGAAAACCCACGCAGGCCCGGGGAGAACATGCAAATGCCACACAGGGAGGCTGCAGCTGGAATTGAACCCGGTACCTGTTCTCTGTGAGGTCGACGCGCTAACCACTAGACCCCCGGGCCGCCCTACACACACCTAGACCCTATTCTCCGCAAATACTGATAATTCGTGTTATCTAAGTACAATACTGCACTTTAGAAAGTGCTTTTTATGTGCTGTGTCACCAAAATGCTATTTGGTCATTTAACAGAATACATTTGCAACATTACAAAATGATTAATAAGTTCAATTTAGGATTGTTTTGTCTTTGGGCTCTGAGTGTCATTGATTGATTGTGATGAGTTTGTCCCATGAGGAAAATGCCTGCTAAAAAACAGGACATCTGTTTTTCTTTTTTTCCCCCTTCCCAAATGTCGACCTTTTCTTTAACTTCAGTGACATGCGCACGTGCGCATGCCTTAATGTGAGAAGGAGTGATGATCGATGATGTAACCTTTACATCTGTCCACAGTAACTTGCAGCACGGGAGTAAATCAGTGCAGTGCACTGACAATTGCAATTCCAAAACAGCGGAATAAATGCCTTTGGCTAATGGTTTGAACCAAAATGGTGTAAAATAGAGGGTATGGTTGAAATTGTATAGTCTTGGCTTTTTATTTAGCCTGTGTTGTTTGTATGACACCACTGAGTGTATGTTTATCTAATATGTGGTCATTTAAGTTTGGTTGCTTTCATGCATTTTGTGTATTATATTCAAACGTGATGTCCTTTAAGCTTCTGATTGGCTAACAAAGCCTTGCAAGGGTGAAATCTCCCCGTTGATTTGGCACAAACAACAGCTCAATCAAAGTTCATTGTTTACCACCTCGCTACATCAAATTTTGAAGTGGTTGTCTTTCATGCTTATTGTACTCCCCTCGCGTGAGAAAGAGGAGAGCCACTGTTGCCGATGCACTTCTCGGCCGTCTATTGAATGCCAGGAGAACCTTAAAAGACAGTGACCGCACTCACGCAGACGTCACACAACAGATGTTTGTGATACATTGTCATACATTTCAAATGTGTTTTAAAACATAAAATTTCTGTTTTTTGTTCATGTGATCTCCATATTGAGGCTTCTTAAGCTTAGTGGGTCTAAAACGTATCCTCTGTAATAAACGGGTTCACCGTAAATGCTTTTACCGTATTGGCCCGAATATAAGACGGTGTTTTTTGCATTGAAATAAGACTGAAAAAGTGGCAGTCTTCTTATATTCGGGGTCTAGACATTATACCCATTCACGTCGGTAGATGGTGCCAGATATCATTGAAGCGAATGCTGAACTTGACTCCGCAGGCCAAAGAGAACCCCTGTCACGAAGAATAAAAATAAAAATAGCGGTAGCACAAAGAAGAAAAATAAAAAAATAGCGGTAAGAAAGAAAAAAGAAGAATATAATGGAAGAGATAACAGAAAACGGGGAAACGTAGCGACAATCTGGAGAAAAGTGGGTCGAAGATCGGCCAGGTTAACCGGCAGCTGAGGAGAAGTTATGATGTAATTTACATTTCAAAAACCAGAAGCCATTCATTTATGAATGTGATTGCACTTTAGTTTACATATTTAAATGTTCAGATATTAAGATTTGAATGAGGCAAAATAACATGCTTTTTCTCTCAAATATATTGTTATTATCATTTGTTTCAGAAATACTGTAATTATTTTCTGTATAAAAATTAATTTGGTGTTCAAAAAGTCATTTTTGAAACTTGAGTCTTGAAAAAGAGGGGGTCGTCTTATAATCAGGGCCGTCTTATATTTGGGCCAATACGGTAATTCGCGGCTATTTTGATTGTAGTTGATTGATGGCGATGGAAAACCTGTGATGAAGGGTAATGGATGAATCCTAAACCCCGAAGCAGACTACCGAAATTAAGCAATAACAGCGCTTTATTGAACGGAAGTGAACGTGAGAAGGAAAAATGACAAATGTTGACGCTAATAATCAATGCACCCAAGTGACTGGGGAAATGAAACACAAATCAGCAACGCATACTGAACAGAATCATCGTAAAAACACAATTTGGAGATGCAATTTCAGTTCAAAAGTAAAAAAAAAAGGCTGCAAATCACTGACACTACCAAGAAAAAATATATTATGCACTCCACACGCACACATATACACACACGCGCACACACACATCGAGTCTGCACAGTGTCATTTTGGGAGCTCCGTCTGCGGCTCACTTGAACGTTTTGCAGCAATTATTAACGGCAGATTTCCCCAAAGCTGCTGGCGCTTGTCAACTCGGCCGCCGCTCATCATCCGTGTGACACAGAGCGTTCGAGGGGAGGAAAGGGGGAGGCAGAAACACAGATGGAGGGAAGGCCGTGCACAAGATGTTTGTGCGATCGCTTGATTTCTTCTCTTCTTCTCACCCTTCCTCCTCATCCCTCCCTCCTCTGCCATCTTCCTCTCCTCCACCTCACCTCCTTTTGCTCTCCCTTCAGCCTCTTACTCCTTCTCCACATGCCGGGGCCCTTTTTAATTTGTACCTGCATCGTCTCCTCTGCAGCACCACTGATGATTTTATGCACATATAGAGTGATACACAAGAATGAATACTCTGTTTTTTTATTTTTTTTATTGTGGACATGATACAGATCGGTAAGGTTGGGCATCGAGAAACAAATGGAACCAGGATTAACATTCTGTTACGCCCAGAATCGTGCAGATTTTAAAACGTGGTAAAATTTGACGCCTACTTGACCGCGCGGAAGAAGAAACTGAACACATACGAAGAAGCCCCTTTGCGGGGTCGGCGGTTTCAAATTGCTTTGATGAATGGAAACCTTTGTATGTGATGAATATGCAACAAAACAATAAATCAGGAAGGGGGCAAATACTATTTCACAGTACTGTACTAGTTAAAAATAGCCACTTCAGTAACTCATAGTGAAGTTAATGTGACTGAATCCACAAAATAATAGCTCCCTCTTTTTTTTTTTTTTTTTTTTTTTTTAATTGAGAATCGTTCGTGACCGTAATCATATCAAATAATCATGCCCAAACCTACTGATTAGGTACGCAGGTTGTAGCAAACTCTAACACCAAATCTATTATAATAATAGCATACATATACAAAAGACAAACATTTCTTTCCGCTATACTCTTCACGGTTGAATTGGGAGCCCACCAGTCGATCACGATCGACTGATTGGCACTCCTGGTGTACGTCTATTCTCTTTAAGATCTATCGTCAAGTATCATCATCATCTTTCGCCATCTTCCACTCAGCTTTCCATCTGCCATCCTCTGCATCAGCGCATCCTTTCATCTCTGGCATCCTCTTGAGCATTTACCATTTATCCATTCTCTTTAGGGATCTTCCATTCAACTGTTTTGAGCCATCTTCATCCATCCGTCCTCTTTATCTGCCACTGGTTATTTCAGCCATTTATACTCTTTCGCGTCCATCATCCTCTTTAGAATGTTCAATCCACCCTCTTCAGCCATCTTGCATCCATCCCTTCATCTGTCATCTAGCATTTACCAATCATTCATATTTTTTGGCCATCTTCTATTCATTCACACACACTCCCATCCGTCATGTATTCATCTGCCATCCTCCTCCAGTCATTTGTCATCACACGTCCTACCATTTATGCTCATAAACCATCCAGCCACTCATGCACCTGTAATGGATGGATGTATGGATGGATGGATGTTTTTCCCATTTAGTATAAATGACAGATGGCTAAATAGAATGGAGGAAGCTCAGATGGATGATGGATCGCTGTCCACGCGTCCATTTGGCTCATCATTGCATCTGTAAATCGATCTCAAATTAAATCAAGAAGAATATTTTATATTCTAACGATGTTCAAATTAAATGGGGATGTGTTGATGCAGGTAAGGGAGATCTGATTGGCTCCGACTCTCTGACGAAAGAGCAAGTGATCAAGACCAACGCCAACGTCAAGGCGCTGACCTACTGCGACCTTCAATACATCAGCCTGAAGGGCCTCCGAGAGGTGTTGCGACTGTACCCGGAGTACGCCCAGAAGTTCATCAGCGAAATCCAACATGACCTCACCTACAACCTGCGTGAGGGCCATGCCTCAGATGTGAGTTGGCATCTTTTAATGCCACGTGTTCACATAAACATATCAATTCATCTTCAAGAACACACCAGACAAGAAGGTGTTATTGTATGTCACACACTGAGATAATTACATGCTTTTTTTCTGATGGGATGAAGTTTCTCTTGTTATATCAGCTTCCTCCTACATGCCAAAAATCACGTTAGATCCACTCAAGACTCACAAACGTCCATAGTTGTGAATGTGAGTGTGACTATGAATGGTTGTTTTCTATGTGCGCCGAAACTAGCTGGGATAGGCTCCAGCTCACATGTGACCCCAATTGAGGCGAAGCGGTATAGAAAATGGATGGCTGGATGCTTGCATCACGCTAAAGTGCATTCCATAGCACTGAGGTCAGAGTAGAAAATTCATTGAGTCAAATATAGATTAAGGCAAAAGATGAATAAAAATGTGCTTTCACAGTGGTGTGTGTGTGTGTGTGTGTGTGTGTGTGTGTGTGTGTGTGTGTGTGTGTGCATGGTGTGCACAAACTTCACATACCTTCATGTGCAACCACCGGCATGCAAAATGAAAGCCTCAGGGGATGCTCACCTTTAGAGTAGCTCTCACGCATGAAGGCTATGCATGAACTGGCTAATATGAATTTAGTACACATGCACTGGGTTGTTTACACCACAGTGTGCGGTCACGCGCACACACAAACAGTGCGGTGGCGGGTACTGCAGCAGCAGTGGATGCCGAGAATAGCTCAGTGCTGCTTTTTGAAGCCGTTCTGTTGCTAAAAATAGAGCAGGGAGATGAAGGGGGGAAGCACGGGCTCTCCCTGGCTGGCTGTGTCCCCTGCAGCTGCTGCTAAGATTGGATCACGGCGGATAAAAATAACCCAGCCACTCGAGGAGGAGGATGAGTGGCTGGCTTTGCCTCTTTCTCTCCCACTGCAGTGTGTTTTTTTTTTGTTTTGTTTTGTTTTTTTTAAACTGCAGAGTCCAAGTGTTCCCAGTGTCCTGACATGTGAAAAGTTTTATGCACGAGGAGGACAGTTGAGGAGCATGTGTTTGGATAACGGGCATTTATGTTGCTTATTTATGCTGGTCGAGCAAATATACAAGAAATAGCATATACTACCCACCACATTATTTGGTACACCTTCAGATGGATGGATGGACAGAGATGGATGGATGAATGGATGAAAGGGTGAATGGGTAGATGGGCTCATGGATGGGTTGATGGGTGGATGAATGGATGGGCTCATGGATGGATGGATGAGGGTTTGGCTGAGTTACTAGATGTTTGGATTGATTGATTGATGGTTGATGGCTGAATGAGTTTCAGTCGATGCAGCCATCAATGCTGATGGATAGATGAGTGGAGGAATGGATGGAAATGTGGGTCGGTATGAATGGATGAATGGATGAATGGATGAGTGTTTAGGTCAGGGGTGTTGAACCCTGGACCTTGAGGGCCCCTATCCAGCCTGTTTTAGATGTTTCCCTCCTCCTACACAACTGATTCAAATGGTCAGCTCATCAGCAAGCTCTGAGAAGCCTGATAATGATCCCGATCTTTTGGATCATTTGTGTTGAAGGCCGGAGACATACAGGATGGATATGAGCTGTCGAGGACCTGGGTTGGACACCCTTGCTTTAAGTTGGTGGATGGATGAATGATGGGTGAATACATTGATTATGGATCAATGAATGTTTAGGTTTAGGGATGATTGCAGTAGGGCTGGATGATTAATTGAAATGTAATTGTGATTTTGACTTCCCTCGATCTTTAAAATGTAATAATTGAAGAAAAATGAATAATGTGCAGAGGTGTGTGTTGCAGTCGCTGTAAAAGGAACCTGAATGCACCATGTTGCTTGGGTAATAGCTAAGAGTGCAGCGTCTGTAATTATATTTGAATACAATAAATGTTTTGTGAACATGTCTAGTGCGAATGCTGACCTCCCAAAAAAATTAGTATCAACTTCGGGAGTGACATTGCTTCAAAATAATGAATATTGACACACAATAGCTGTAGAAACATCAACAGATGACAATGCTCATAGCCAGAAATTCTTCCCAATCTGTGAAAAACAAGTTATCCTAAGAGAATTCAATCGCACATTTCTTCTGATGTTATTGTAAATGTGTACCCCATGCGTGCATGGCACCACACTGCCCCCAAGAGGCCAATGCGTGCACTGCAGATGCTATTTCCATCCATCCATTATCTGTATTTGTTTTGATATACTGTATTGTTTTTTAAATTGTTTTTATTTTATTATACAGTATTCTTATTTCTAAATTCTTATTCATTTATTTCCTTGTCCTTACAAATTATATTAAAGTTGGGTTTTCAAGGATTCAAGCAATTTTACTTCCCTCAAAATTCAAAGACACAATGATCCAAGGACTCTTTTGTTATACCAACACAAATTTCTACGTGATATAGCAAGAAATATGATACCCGAGGTCCAAGGTTTGGTCAGTAAGTCCCAAAACGTAATAAATAAGATAAAAAAAATCTTTCTTTACTTCTTCAATGTTTGGATGTGTGCAAAGAATGCAAGTCATCAAAGGTGTGGCTGTAGCAGAATGAAAATGAAAAAGGTTTGAATTTCACATGATATTTACAAAGTCATTTTGAACTTGGCAAAAAGAATAGGGAGTTCGAGAATAAAGTGTTCAGGATATTTAGATGAGTGAAGGAATGGACAGATGGGTAGATCAGACTGAATGGGCTGATGGATCGATTGATATTTCGACCTGAATTAATTCATGATGAAAGAGTGGATAAATGCAAAGCATGAATCACTGGTCATATACAGTAGGTAGATAATCAATTAATGAATTAACGGATTAGTTAATAGTTATATAGACTGATAGACAGACAGCTTGACACTACATTTTTTTCTATTGGATGTCATGATATTATGCAGGTGTACCTTATACTGTGGCCATTGGAATCGGAGGCCAAACGGAGACTTGCGGCGAGATCTTCTTCAGAACATGTCATACGGACAACATGACTGATTAACACTGTCCTCACCTCACGTGGCGAACATCTGCCGTTTACGCAAGCTCTCACGCGGGAAGTCAAGGGCGAGCACTTGTATTGATAAGTGCTCTATGTGCAGAGGCACGTGCACTTTCATTTAGGAACACACACACACACACACACACACACACACACACACACACACACACACACACACACACACACAGAAAAGGGTGGTACGGCAAACTTGGGCACGAGCTCACTTGAGGATCACGCCCCCACCTCGCACATGCAGGGTCTCTTTGGATGCCTCTGGAGCCGCCAGCTAAGAATAGAACAGAGGAGCTAAAAATAAATCACACTGCCACAGGAGGAAGATGATGGGGAGTGGGAGGGGGGGTGAACAAGAGGATGCTGAGCAGGCAAAGATGTGGGATGAAGATGGAGAAAGATGCAAATGGGATATCGGTCTGCGTGATGAGACATGAAACGCAGTCATTATCATGGCTTCTGTTTTTAGACTGCAAGAGGTGTCATTGTTCAAAACACATTCATTGTGAATGAATAATTAATGTCGTCCTGTACTGTAGTACCGCTTTGAAAACAGTTTTTCCGAGCAATGCAAAACACAAAGGCCACACTGAACAGAAAAGTGGAGATATTTGTCTCATTCATAATAGTAGCACTGCATTTGCCAATTTTTCATTTGACTGTCGTTATTTCTGTATTTCATGTTATTGTTTTTGAACTTACTGTATATGTTTTGTCAATTTAGCTTTTGCATGCATATCTGTTTGTGTTTATTTATTTATACATGTGTTTGGTTTTTAAAGAAATTATAATTCATTCAATTTTTAGGATACTCACAATTTTTTATTTCAGTGTTTCTTTTCTTTTTGTGTGGTATCAATAAATATAATGCAAAATGTTTTGCAAGGTTCTTATGTGCCTAAAAATATTTAAACTACATACATTTATATTTTGACTGAAATTTTCCGGGAATTTCTCCATTGCGAGACTAATAAAGGTTTTCTTATCTTATCTTATCTTATCTCATTAAATTTGCACACGTAACTGTTACACGTATGGTGAGGGAGGGCTGGAAATAGTATTCTGCTGTATATAAAATAAAAGTGCGGCGGCGATTAACCTGAAATGACACAACACACACTCATTCCCGGGCCACATCTGTCATGTTAAATGAGGCATCTAACAAAACAACCCCCCCCCCCCAAAAAAAGACAAAGAGGGAAGTCAATAAAGATACTCTAATTAGCCTAGCATGAGCCTCAGGCTGAAACTTCATTTACTAGTTGGCATTCATTCCGCCACCCATCAGCTTTTAAGTATTGACTGAAAGAATGAGATCAGGGATGAGAACAAGTGGAGTGAGGGTCTACGAAGCACCTCGAACACATCACTGACTCAATATTGCTGTCTGGGGGTGGGGGTCAGGGGTTGGTCTCGGTGCTTTCAAAAGATTTTAAATCTACTGTACTTTAAATTCGTTTCTCCCATTTCTGATACACGTACGTTGTGCCTGCTGGAGACATAAGCAAATTAAGCTCCTGCTTGAGGCCCTCTGGTCACTAGGGAGCCCCCAATAAGTGTGAAGATTTTTTATTATTTTTTTTTTTTTACATATTAAAATATTTAAAAATTGATAGTGGTAGCACAAACAAAAAAATCTGCCTGCCCAGTGTGTCTCAACATGTGGTACAAGTAACCACTGGTAGTCTGTGGGCTCCCTCTAGTGGCCTGCGTAAGTATTACTTAATTAAATTTTCAAACTGTACATATGTTATAGTGGCTTGAACCTTTTTTTTTTTTCAAATCTATGACAGAACATTTGTTAAGTGCAGTTGTTTTAAATTTTTATGAACAATAATTAAGAAGCGTAACAAATGTAATGTGTGTGTTTGTGTGGGTGTCAGGCCGACTGGGAGAGTAACGGCGGCCTGGTGAAGAAGCTGCCCTCCATCCGAGAGGACGAGGAAGGCGGTGACGAGGAGCAGAACTTGGTGTCCCGCGCGCCCCGCTCGCCTCTGCGCCTCAGCCGGGGCATCAACTCACCACTACGTTCCCCTTTGCTGCCCCCGAGACCGTTCCGCGCCCCCGCCGAGCAGACCCGCCCCGTCACCCTGCAGATACCAATGGTCAGCTTTGCAAGTGCGCCTGGAGAGCTCAGCCCCAGGTAAGCACGACTATATGGAAAGCTGTTTGAACATTTTGTTGATATTCTTGATATCCAGGACCAGATGAAAGATTGTACGAGTACTTTGATATCATGTCAAAGATATCAAGTGATCAAACCAAACAGCTTTCTATAGTTTACAAGTAACGTTTAACCCTTTCATGCACCAATAATAATAACCTGATAACATGATAAGCTGTCCACTGTAGTAACTACTGTCCCTGAAAGGGTTAATTGCTTCCGAATTGGGCAAAAGTGGCACTAGTAGCAAACAAAACCATTACAAGTATACATGTTTTACAATTGCATCCTCGTTGATTTACTAGTGCACTGAATCGTCTTGTGTGGACAAAGTTTATTCCAGTACACAGAACTTAAAATGGGATAGCAACAAGGCCGGTTCTATCCCCCCATCCATTGTCTAATCTGCTTTATCATCACGAGGGTCGCAGGGGGGTGCTGCAGCCTATCCCAGCTGTCTTGCGGCAGTAGGCGGGGGACACCCTGAACCAGTTGCCAGCCAATCGCAGGGCACACAGAGACGAACACCCATCCACGCACACACTCACACCTACGGACAATTTGGAGTTTTCAGTCAGCCTGCCATGCATGTTTTTGGAATGCTGGAGGAAACTGGGGTACCCAGAGAAATAAAACAAAGACTATCAGCCGAGATAAAACAAACAACTTAACAGTTACTTAGGTCTACTAGATGAGACCATTAGACATGTCCAAAACAAAGGCCCTGCAGGCTTGCTGGTATCCTGTAATCAAATGAAAAAAAGAGTAATAAGCAAGAGATAATGACAGGAAGAAGTGGAGCGGAGGAGAGAAGCATGAGATAATAAAAATATGTGAAATATGTTTTGTAGGATTTCGTTTGGGGCGGCATAACATTTACCTAGCCCTGGATAGCAAGGTTGCTTCGTGTCTTAAACAACTTTCTTTCCAACCATGCTTACACAAGTTGCTCACATTGCAATGGAGGAGTCAGGTTGGTTGCTATAGCAACTTGAACTACAGTCTTGCCTCCAGATCGACGATGCGATGTTCACTGTCTATCAATCAAAGTTTGATCACATGATGAAAATTTAACACAAAAAGAAATATTTAACATTCATCTGGCACACTAATTTATATATAATATCAATCATTTTCGGGATCATGATGTAGATTGTGTATTTCTTTTTTTAATAGATTTAAAACTACTAAGAAATGGGTTACTCAGTCATCACTATACAAATCAACTGTCATTTCATTACCTACATTTTCTAAGAATAAGAAAAAGCAACTTTTACCTGTCAGGGTTCACCACAGCAGGTCATCACAAGCACATTTACCAACTGAGCCATTCAGCCACCACCAATGATTTCGAAGTATCTTGCATGACATTTATTTACACCCTAACCCTAACACAACAAAATTGTCAAAAATGGCTTCTGCTCTTCAGCCTGCCTAAATCCAATCGTCATCACAATCTGCTGGGTCAAAATAATTAGCCCAACCCCACAGCTACCTAACAAATGTGTTCGGAAAAGTACTCAGCATTGAAAGAGAGAGAAAGAGAGACCTTGGCTGCAAGATTAAAAGTCTGGCCAGTAATCAGGCATCTTGCATCAGGAGCTCATTCACTGCAAGCTGGAGTAGCAGAGATGTAATCAGGCCTTACAAAATCAACTTTACAGACTTCAAATTGGCGTCACACAACTGGTTGATGCGACGTCAACGTGTCCCGACCAAATCATAAAACTCCACCATGTACTTTCTGCACAGGTTTGTGGACGGTATCGAGACAGAAAACAGTTCCATATCATCCCAGAAGTTTGAGTTCAGTCCTAGCATGTCGCCTGCAGCGCCACCCTCGCCTTTTTCAGGTAATGTCCACCTAAGCAATCATCCAAGTGACGTCTTGTCTGTAGAGGTTTCACTTTCTTCACAGTGCATGTCATGGTATGTGTGTGTATGCGCGTTTGCGAGCAGGCAGTCGAGAGTCATCCGAGATCAAGCAGTGTGTGCACAAGTTGACAGAGGAGGTGAGTTGTTCCCGCTTTGATACACGTTTATGTTGGCGGTCTGATACCAGACTCTCTATTGGCATACGATATATACTGTACTGTATTACAGCAGTTCACAATTAGGTCATGAGAGGGGTAAATGTATGCAATGATATAAGGGACTATGTATTATTTGGAGTCATTCAAAACAACTTGTTAAGCTGCTTCAGTATCCATTTCATCACCATCCAACTTGGCAAAAACATTTTAGATCACTGGTGTCAAACTCGAGGCCCGGGGACCAGATCCGGCCTGCCAGATCATTTTATGTGGCCCATGAAAGCAAATCCTATGTGTCAACTTGCTAAAATCTGTACCGAAATGTCAAATTGTCATGTTTAATAAATAACCTTGAGATTTTCCAATAATTTTGTGACCCACTTTACACTCAACGTGAACAATAATTGAACAAACTATTATAATTGACTCGACTGATTTCAAAACTAGTAATCTATTAATTTGTTGTGTACAAGTAATAATTTTATGGTTTCACTGTCATAACGGCCCTCCGAGGGAAGACACAACTCCAAATTGGCCCGCGACTAAAATGAGTTTGACACCCCTGTTTTAGATGAATGATGTAACTCTAAGAAGTTTTATGGTTTAATCACCAATGACTATATTCATGAAAGTGTCCTCTCTGTGTAATGGAAAAGCAAAAATCAATCAGAAACTGGACCAGCGTCCACATTGATAACATAAAAATGACAGTCGAGGTGTTTTTCACTGAGAAACTGTATTAAAGCCTCCAGGACCACAATGCACCTGGGAAGTTGCCTCTGCATACTTGGGCGCTATTCTCGTGCCCCTTGCTTGTTTAGCACAAAACACAGTCCAAGGCCAATTTCCAAAGTGAGGTCCACAAAGGCACGCTTAGATGTGTTTGGTGTGGAACAATGTCTATTATCACTGACATCAGACCTCACAAATTTTCGTCCCGGTAAGATTAGCATCCATTAGCTTGATATGCTAAGAATTTCTCTCATCATTCACGACACAGATGAACAGCCTCTCCAGACAAGTGTCCAAGCTCAGCCAGGAGCTCCAGGAAGTCACACGTCTGCTCAAGCCCCTGCTCCAGAGAGCGCCGCAGCCCCTTTTGGTGGCCACCGAGCCAAATTTGACCCCGCCTCCCAGCAGCAGCACCAGCCGTCTGTCGGCGAGCGCCAGCTTGATGGCGCCCGCTCCCATCACGCCGTGCTCCCTCCTGAGACCGGACACTCATTCCCTGTTGGACAGCGGGGACGTGGAGGGCGTGGACTTGCCACAATGCCTTCTCCCCACTCCTCATTCACCACAAAGGCCTAATTCCTCGCCTCCCCCGTGCAACAATCTCCCCTCACCAAAGGAAGGACTTTTTGAGGGGTCCCCAATCTTGGCCTCCTCCAGTATGTTTCTGTGCTCGTCACAGGATCGCCCCCCACTGGCATCCGGCACTCCGTCACCGTCGCTGTCTTTCTCCATGTCCCTCTCCTCCACTTCTTCCCTCTCCTCCTGCCACGCGTCCCAACAGGCCAGCTGCGTTGGTCACCGAAGCCTGCTTCCCCCACCTCCTTCCCAGGACACGCCTCCTCCGCCATGGCCCCCACACTTCTCCGCACCGCCGTCTCTCGCATCCTCACCCGGAGACCGTTGTTTGAGACCGTCCCCGTCCGTCCCGCCGGGGTCCCCTGTTGTCGCCGCTCTCCCTTCCCTCCTCTCCCTGCCTTTGTCTCTGGACTCACCGAGTAGAAAATACGGAGAACTCCAGCTCGCTCGGGCTTCTAACTCGCACCTTCGCCGAGAGACCGGGCCGGGGGACGGTGCCCCGCAGGAGATGGAGATGCAGGAATGGCGGGCCGAGGCAAGAGAAGGGAGGATTTCCTCGGAGCACATCAGCTTCATCGATGAAGATGAGCCAGCAGTTTATGAGCCAGGAGTGTGAGGGGCAAAGCGACACAAGGAAATGGGAGCAAAGGAGACAAGATCAGGGAAATGCGGCATCAGCGTTCAAGTGAAGGAGCTACAACAGCACACATTGTCTTAAGGGGTGTCCAAACTAAGGTCCGAGGGCTCCTTGTGGCCTGCAAATACTAAAATACAAGGTCAAGGTCATCGTAGTTTCGATTGCTCTTGCCTTGACTCTGAATATGGAGATGGGATTCTGCTGCTGCTCAATGCCAGGGCCGATCTGGTCTCATGGGATACAAGGCAGCGAGCCACCCAAAAATCCAATTAACTTTTTGCTCTATCACCAGGCTGTTTAAAAAAACAAAATGTAAATATCTAAAATAAGCTATTTATAAAACAATACTTAAACACATATTCTTGTACACTGATGGATTGGTTTTAGCATGTCCAATAAATTCTGGGTGAAGAATGTCAAAGTGGCCCTTGCATCCTTGGATTTTTCTCTGTGTGGCCCTTGGCAGAAAAAGTTTGGACACCCCTGTCTTACAGTATCTCAGCGGTTGGCCGTCAATCCCTGCAGCTACTGTAGCAGAACCTTCTTGTGGAGGTTCACACGACTTTGAATTCTCATTTTGCTGAGCTCCGAATGAAACCGGTCAATTATTTGAGACTTTTGTTTCATTTTAGACTCAGCATGGACGTTTCCAAAACCGCTACGTTTGGTTTCTTCGGGCCACCTTCATCAGTGGGATGGTCATTGCTCTTTCCCTGCCCCCGAAACTTAAAAAGCAAGTCGTGGGCCCCTCCGTGTCAACAGCGCTTTCCCAGTTAGTACCACCGCCCAAGATGAAAGTATTCTTCAAATTTCATGAGTTTTTGTTTTATGTTTTTGATTTTGAATGTGAGCCAGCACAAAAAGGCTCAACCCCCTTGTTCAGAAATGTCATACACTGGAAAATGATTTTGTTGAAATTATTTTGTCAAGTTGTCAAAATGCAAAATAAAATCTTCTGGATCCAGATACATTTTTTTATGTACATGAACAGGCGACACAATAAGTAGATGTATAGGCTACTTCACAAATGTACTGGTATCTGGATACAGATGATTTTGTTTTGTGCAAACACTTGAGAGAAATAAAATGGAGTAAATTCAACACACCATATTTTTGGTGTAATCGTGCACAGTCTTTATAAAACTAATAAAAACCACAACTTTTTAAAATTAACTTTAAAGGAGAAACAAGAATCGAGTTTGTTTTGAAAGTTTTAGGCATAATTATTATTATTCAACAGCGCAGTTAAATATGTCATAGCTTCACATTATATTTAATACAATTTTGATCACAGTTTTAAAAAGAATTGTTCGACATTTAGCACACTAATGAAAATCATCTCCAAGTATCCAATCAACAATAGCCAGGGTAGCTTGTGTCAAAAGGCATTTTGCTGAGTAGGCCACGCTTCCTTTTCGACACAGATTTTCAGGGATTGTTCTTTTCTATTTAAGGAAGAACATGATTGATTTTTGAATCCAAGAGGTGAAAAATATATTGAAAATATTTGAGGCGGTGGGCATTTTACAAAATTTTGCTGGTCCGTCATTCGTCATCTGTCAGCGGCCTGGGTACCATACGTCATCGTCAGTCCGTCATTCTTTCAAGCCGAACCAAACTGAAATGTTTAGTTAGACAGTCCATCATGTTATTTTAACTCCGGTTCCGCCTATAAATTTACCCAATACGTCAGTCAGTCCGTGACGCCCCCCTGTCCCCCCCCCCCCCAAATTAAATTGTCAGTCAGTGGAGTGCACTATCTGTCATTGTATTTACATCATATGGGGGTTGCCCAAGCACAAATAACTCACATACACTTATTTGGCAATTTATTCAACTGCAGCTGTTTCAACTCCTAAAACTACAAAAACTTTTTATTTACACCTGACACCAGGTGAGGTTGCCCTACTTTCATTACCATCTTATGTCTCAACAATGGCCGAATGGATTTTCATGTATATTTGACCCCCGACATAACCCCAGGCAGCTACTATAAAAGGTCAGGTTGCAATTATTTGATTGCCTGTCTTCAAACATTCAGGGAATATAGGTCTTTATCGACTGTAACAGAGGATCCTGTTCATTTTTAATCCATCCGAGATAGCCAACAACAAGTATTTAATTGGCCCACGATAGCCCATGTAGCTTATAATACCGTAGTAGGTCCGGTTGCATGACCATAAAGCCTTCAGGGAATAAGACTCAATATCGATGGAAGATGGGTCTGATACAAGGAGATCCACTTAGTACATGATCATTTTCATCTAGATACACGCCACAATTTTCAACCACACAGCTTCAAACTTTCAAGCATATTTTGCATCTCATCACAAGAACCCAATTGATTTGAAAGGATTGTTGACCCAAGATAGCTCAGGTAGCTAATGGAAGAACAGTGATGATTTGGAATGAAAGTTGAGGCAACACAACGTTTCAGGGATTGTCATCAAATGTCCCTACAATAAACAAATTGCTTTTCAATGATCTTCGATCAAATGTTCACACACTTTCAGGGAATCGGGGTCTTCTGCGCTCTATTTCTAAGAAGAACCCGAATGCTTTTGAATGAGATCTGACACATGCAAAAAGGCCGAGGTCAAATGTTTCCAAAAAAATAATTGTCATCGTTTTTAAGCCTATCGATTTTAAAGGGCTTCTGACCCATGTGCCTGAATCTAATGTCATGGGTCGGGTTGCCCATCATCAAACTAAAGCAGACAGGGTTTGAACAGACGAAAAAAAAAGTTTTCCGCCCCGTTTGGTGACGTTTTTAAAAGGAATTTCATGGTGTGTGCCAAAGACAAACTTGTCATTGATAGGAAATAGAAACATGATGGTGGTGAGACTCTATCCTATAGTATTGTGACAGTTCATCAAAACTGTTTACAACTTTCACATCACTCCTGAGCTTTAGCCATCCAACCATCGGTGCCTTCTCCTCCATGTCAACACTCCTGATATCCCGAGCAGGCATTTGGAACAAAACAACAAAACTAAAAGCCATCTGATTAAACCTTACACCTTGATCCCAAAACATATTTTGTCATTTGTGGAAATGTGGATGGACTATTTTTGTTGAGGATCTCTAATGTAGCACACACACACACACACACACACACACACACACACACACACACACACACACACACACGCTCGTGTTAAACCCCTCTTTGCCAAAGCTGGTGTGAGACACCAGCCTGGCATACTACACTACCCAAGATGCATCCCTGGAAATGGTGTGAGGAAGTGGGACTCAGTACTACTGTATTTAAAAAAAAACTACTTGGTGATGTTACACCATGTTACTTGTAAAATATCATTGTGTTTTACTTTTTCTTCTCCTTCTCTCTTTTTTTTTTGTTTTCCACAAAAACGTGACAAGAAGGAACTCACTTTGGGTTGGGATTTTTTTTTTTTTTTTTCTGAAAATTAAAAATTGTGAATCCAATGCATGTCACAACTTTTGTTGCATGAGGAATGTGCCTGCTTTGGAGCTGCACAAGGGCAGCTGCGTGGAGACAAAAACCCCTGTGGGAGGTCTAACATGTATTTTATTATAAAAAAAAAAACAAAAAACAACACGAAAGGGAAAAAGACCTCTGTCACACAATACTCGAGCAGGGGTTCCGACAATAAAGAAGCATTCTTTTGTAATAACAATGGTGGACTCCTGTGATGTTTGAGAGAACCACTGCTATTCTCATTTGACACGTCATACTGTAAACGCCACCACAACAAAAAAAAAGTGTGATGAAAAGAAGAGCATAAAACCATAGCTACAGTGAAGTATGGTGATGGCAGCATCAGGAATAGGGCCACCATGAAGGAGTTTTCTTCATCTGGAAATTATATTTAGGATTGTAAAAGTTCTGACCAGCAGTTAGTGTTAGCACAAAACCTTCAGGCTTCTACTAGAGGGCTAATAAATCTCAGGAAACACCTACTCCAAACATTCAAATGTATTTGGAGTTCATCAGAAGCACTCGGTGGAACGTGTGCACTTACACTGATATTTTAATATGAGGATGTAAGTGCCAACAATTTTGATGGAATTGATGACAGAGAACAATTTTAAATTGTTTTTTAAATTGATGAATTAAGAAAAAAAAGGGCCGCAGAACCAAGGGCACCTTTTTTCACCCAGGACAAAAGGGCGGATGCTGGAGCATCACCTACTGGCTGTGGGTGCACATGCCTGTATACCAACAAATGACTATTTACTGTATTGTCTGCACTATAAGGTGCTTCCGAGTACAAGGCGCACCTTCAATGAATGGCCTATTTGAAGTGTTTTCATTTATTATATAGGGCGCACTGCATTATAAGATGCATAGAATAGAAGCCACAATAGTGGCTGCGGTTGCATTAAGCATCCAATAGATGGAGCTACTCTAAAGGGAATACAAAAAAATACAGCTTTATTTACATAGGGCTCTCACAATTGCCCAGTTTGTTGGTGACCCCACTAATCACATCAGTCACACGTTGGTAATGGTAAATGCTACATCTTCAATAAAACTCTTAAATAAAAGCTGAAAGTGTACACTTCCATCACATATTGATTTATTTCAGACAGTATCGGGAGAATAAAGTAGCGGCACAAATTAGCTCCTTTGTGGGGACTGCATATATTTTCAGTGAGAACATTCATCCCATCAGAGCATCGATGAGGTGTGAAATGTGAACACTCCGGAGAAGGAAGAAGAACTTGAAAAAATGATCGAGAATACGTATGACACCCAATGCTCTTAGTGTGCTGCTGCACTTCAGTTTCCAGATGTCTGATGATGAGGGGCAAGTCTCATTGGATAATTTTCTTGTGATATGCACAAAAAGTTTGTGAAAGTTTAACATAAATACAAGAGAAAAAAAAAAAGGAGTGAGGATGCTACAGGGCCGAGTGCGTGATGAATCAATTGCTTCAATAGGCAGACTGAAGACAAACATGACTTTTTTTGATTTCTAAACATGACTGAAAACAACACAGAGGGTAAAATTGGGGAGTAAAATAACATTCCAAAAATAGATATTTTTATGCTCATATTTATATATATTTACGAGGTAAGTATACACAAGAATGAAAACATCCACATTTCAAAATAGCTCTGTCTCTGTTTCCTTTCCCTCTAAAGGTGTCCTTTGTCTTGAGGAGATAAAAGAAGGAAAGTGCCCTCTTGAATTACAAATGCAAAAATAACAAGAGGAAAATCATCCAGTCCATGACAAGCACAATGTCACGTCAAAAAGCTACAAGCTTCACAAAAAATAGTCTCCAAACCATCATGGTAAATCGTGTCTTTCGAAGGGGGAAAAAAAAAGAAAGGTGTCTTTGTGCAACTCAAAAAGCTTCAGCCTTTAAACCAAACAAAAACAGCAGGCGTCCTCCCCGAGTGATGCTTGTGACTCCCCCCTGTGGTCATGCCAGGTACTGCTGCATGGCCGTCTTGGCACTGTGGAGACATTCGGGTGCATATGTTGTTTTGTTTGTTTTATTGTGATGAAGAGAGGGGTGAGTTGAGCTGAGGTTCGCACCTGTCGCTGAGGTTGGCGTCACAGGCCTGTGAGAGTTTGTGCAACATGTCTACGAAGCCTAACTCCTTCAGCTTGTCCTGGCGCTCCTGAGAACCTGACAACACACACAGGAGGGAAGATGTTGACTTATGCCCTTGCATAGTGTTTGTGTCAAATTTGACAGCAATGAATTTGAATCGAGATGTGGAGACTTTCAATGTAAATCTAGGACCCTCTCTATGACTATGTAGTTTGTTTCTTCGAAACATTTTGCGCCCCTCTACATTTTGTCCGACGTCAGCATAATTTGAATGCATTCATTAACAATGATCCCAGTAGGATCCTTGTGGTGTGTGCCGTTTTACCGTCGTCCTCGTTCCAGATGAGGTTAGTGATGCAGAAGGTGGCAGCAAGCTGCAGTTTCACATTGGAGTGACCCTGAGGGTTACAAATATGTCAGACACTTCAAATTTGCGACTGAGCCATAGAATCGGTTATCGTTATGGCCTGAGTATGGGGTGAAAAGTTCTTTTCGTCTGTCTTATTCTTGGGGCAAATAAATGATCATTATGAGGGCTTTGTCGAACTCAATAACAAGATGAAAAAAAAAACAGCCCAGTTGTTTAAGATGAGTAGACACACAAAAAAAAAAAAAAAAACTTGAAAAAAAACCTTGTGCACCAAAAGCCACAGGAAGTCAATCTTGGAAACACGTTGACCATTTCTAGTAGAATTTACACCGATCAGCTGAATCGAAATGGCCGATATTTAGCATTTTTATGCAAAATCTGTCCTTGGCTGTAATGGCCTATTTTGCCAATTGATCAATGACCCCAAGTGAGACATTACAGCAAACAAAATCTCATTCATTCGAGGACGTTCTGTGCTGCAATCTTGTATGTTTGAGCCTGAAAGCTACAGTAATCTATTTTTAGCTATCTGGCCATTTTGCCACTTATTGTTGACTGAAAATGACATCAGAGTAGCTCAGGTAACGACCAATGCACCTCCCAACTTTTGGAGGGCCCTTACCGTGATAATGCATAAAAGTAGGCCTACCATGTAGTATTTGATTTTCTGCAGCATGTCGTCATTGGTCATGATGAGCTCCTTGGCCGTGTTGCCATCGGCGATGTTAGCGAGAATGCAGAGTGCCTGCTCAATGATATGGTTTGAATACGAGTTAGTCACAAAAAGACAGCGGCAGACATCCGATAATAATAACGCGACTGTTAGGCTCCTTTCACCTGCTCTTTGATCTCCGCGCTATGCTCAGCCTCCAGGATGAGCGTGACGGCCTGCATGATCTGCTTCCCATGAGAACTCATGATCTGATCCATGTGCTGACGGCAAATAAACGTGCTGATGATACAACATGCTGGCCTTTATTTGCATGAATATTTAGAAATACAATTGTGTTTTTCCACCATAGAATGTAACCTCTAATATTGACAACTCAATTAAAAATGAAGGAGGTTTGTGCGAGGAGACGTAACAATAGACAACTGAGATAATGTGGTTGGGCAAGTGTGCGTAAATGGGGATCTGGCTGTGTTCCGAATTAAGTAATCACACGTAAACTTATGTTAAATGGGCATCAGAACACAACTGTCACCTTTTCAAATGCCTCTGCTTAAGCCCAAATAAATTTCAGATGTTGGATTAGGATTTTCCTAGCATGTTTTTTTGGTTTCCAGTAAAAGCCTGAGGTTGTTTTGTTTTGTTTTTTTAGAAGACTTACTGGTAGCATTGTGTACAAAATTGTGGCGATTCAATTAGGGAGTCGAAAGCGATCAGTGAAACTGAATTTAAGACTCGAATCAAATGTTAGAATATTGTTGCGGGTATTGAGGAAGGTCGGGATATGTGGCGTGTAGATGGGGAGTGTGCATGCGTGCTGGGGAGGCACACTGCTTTGGATTGGATTTGAATTTTATAAGCATGTATTGCAATAGTTAGCATTACATGAAACTGTTCAGCGAAAAAGGCGAAGTCCATTCTGGCAGTGGATCAACGCGGCTTTCGATACTTTCCTGCTGGCCTCTCACTCCGACACAACAAAAAAACGAAAGCTTATGGACCGCAAGTTCGGCCCAGAATGGACTGGCCATTGGGGAATCTCAGGAAATTACCGATAGCCACGGAAACCCTGGTTCCGCCAACATTCGCTACGCTTCAAGAGACTGGCGACCAGCACCAGGTTACTGTTTCTCCTGCTCGAATCAACAGCGAGACCAGTGTAGCAAGTCTGTATCCCTCCAGTGTAAGATCTCTGATGCATAGAGATCTTACAATGGAGAGATTACAGCTCGCTTGAAATCATACGTTCAAACAAAAACATCAGTTTAAATGCATCATGTAACACTGTTATTCAAGATATTTGATTGTTCTACGTTTCAATGCAAATTTTCAATATTATGGAGAAGTTAAAGACATGTGCTCATTAAAAGGATGTACAGTACTTGATTTTCTCTCTGACATCATCACAGTATCAGTAGAATATAAACAAAACTATTGTTGTTTGTGAAATCCGGAAAAACATGTCATTGTGACAGGCCTAACAATGGGTTAAAAAAATTACAGTGCTTTCTGTGTGCACGTGTATGTGTGTATATGTATATAAGTGCTCTCACAGGGCGTGTTGACAGGAGATTCCGCAGCAAACCCAGTGTCTTCATCAGCACATTACCATCAGGATCAGAGAGTAAGCGAAAGAGCTGCTCCGTTCCCAAACACTGAACAATCTCCACTCTCACCTTCTGGTCTGCCTGGAACGCCATGTTCTGTGTCCACGAGTACAGACGCACACATAGAGTATGGACAGTCAATGAAACTGTCTCCAATGAAGTCAGTTTGGAGTGTGTTCAGAGGAGACGTTTCTCACCATTAGGGCCCAGATTCCGTTGACCCGAAGTGCAGGACTCTCGCTCTGGGTCAGACTGCATAGTAGTTCTACGACACCTGATTCAAGGATGGGCTGCGCGCGCGCACACACACACACATGGACATGCACACGCACGCGTACACACAAAGCACAGATATTTGAGTAGAAATTCACTCGGAGCAGCAAACATCCAAACAAATTCAAACGTCAACGTGTCGATTCTACAAGAGCCACCTCAACATGGCTCATGGTGACCCGCAAGAGCCACCAGCCAAAAAGCAGGGCCCTGAAGAGGGTTTTGAAAAGTCAAAGGTGTGTGTGTTTATGTGTCCCTACCTCTTTACTGGGTGAGAACTCCAGCAGTAGGTTGCATAGTGTGGAAGATGCCATGACCAAGACTTCATCAGGGGCGTTTTGCAACAGCTACATGAAAACATGCAATACCAGAAGGGAGAAAAGGAACCAAATGATAAAATATCATTTTGGTGAATTGGTGCAATTCCTCTACTGAAGGAGAAATTTGCTTTTTGGTTAAAATTCAACTACAGTTTACACGAACCTTCATGAGGGGTTTCCACACTGCGTGATCGTGGAAGCTAGTCCGCAGCTGCTGCACCGACCGCGAGAGACTATGTAGACATCTGGAACAAGAACACGATAGAGGAACGCAGTATCGTAAGCGTAACACTATGCATTAATAACTGGGGGAAGGGAGAAAAAATAAGTGATTACTTAAATATTTTATGCCAAGCCACTTTGTCTTCATCCCACCTTGTCAACTATCTTTTAAATTGTAAGACTTTGTTCTGTTTGCAGTGGCATCAGATTTTACTGGTCACAATATTGGTGAAGTTCCGCCCGCTTAACATGATGAAATTTAGACTTCATAGAAAATTTTCAGATGTTTTTTTTTTTTTTTTTTTTAAACTTGAAAATAGCTATTCCTTTAATTCAGTGGTCCGCAAGCACCAGTCCGCGGACCTGTACCGGGCCACAGCCCATTTGGTACCGAGCCGCACAGAGACTGACCTGTGAGCTATGAGCATATTTACTCCATCAGGCGTGGCAGAAATGTGCGCGACTCTAGCCAACCCGAGTCCCCTTTCTAACATTGGTTTGCAAGTTGAAATAAGCAGTATCCACCAATAAATGAAAAGAATAAGCAGTAAACAGACGATGCTGATGGGCAGCCATGACCTCCGAAGATTAAGCTATTCTCACGAGAAGTTTCTCGTCTCTCCAGAGCGATGTAGACGAGGAAGCTGTTGTGCATGGCATTTCGTAAAAAAAAAAAAAAAAAGTAATACTAGAAACCTGTTGAATTATTATTAGTCACTTCTAAATCTGACCGTGCTAAAACCAACACATGTCCAGCCAGTGACCTGTCTCGTTTGATCATTGGCTAACAAAAACATGATGTGGAATGACCACTAAGCTATATCGTTAGCAATCATCCACTTAACTCTGATTAAAAATGTTTTTGTATCCTGAATATGTAGCGCCGGTACATGTATTCCATTACTCCCCAAGACTGTATGTGTTGTAAGAGTTCAAATATGACCTCACCTGACAGCTGCCAAGCGAACTTTAATGCTGGACTCTGACAGGCCGCTGACTATCCTGTCCATCATGTTCTCCGTCTCTGTGATCTTGACAAAGAGATACAAGAATGATAGATGTATACAATCATTACAATTATTCTATTACCCTACCATACTAAAAGGTGCACTCGATTACGAGGCGCACCTTCAATGAATGGCCTATTTTGTAATTTTTTTTCATATATTGGACGCACTGCACTATAAGATGCAATCTACAACGGATTCACTAGATGGAGCTACGCTCAAGGAAATGCCAACAGAACTGTAGCAACGCCACTCGGGTGAAGCGAGCTTCAGCAGTCCATAGTCCGCTGCTCTCTGCTGTGCGCGCGTGAGCGCGAGCGCAAGCACGAGCACGTATGCACGTGGTTCAACCAATCAGCGCCGACGCAACCACGTCACAGATCAAAGGAGCTTTGAACAAACGACAATAGCTAAGATAGCTTAGCTGTTGAGTGGCGTTGCTACAGAGCGATCAAATGTTAGTAAAACGTATTTAATAAAGCAGCGACACAGTTCACTTAACCAACAGCAAGTTATAACATTGACTCGTTAACGTTGAACTCTCTTGCCACTGCTCTATTTCCGTGTTCAACTGCATAACCCAATTGCCTTAAGTTTGAACTCTGCGTTGTAAACATGGCTCCAGCAAGGAGCCATTTTGGGGTCGACATATTACCGTAATAACCATACACAAGGCGCATAGGATTTTAAGGCGCGCTGTGAGCTTTTAAGAAAATGGAAGGCCTCTTAGTGCGGAAAATACGGTACAGCGAAAATATTTGCGGGGAACAGGCTCATCGTGAATAGCGAAAATCCACTACTGGAAGCCCTCAAAAATGTATGTACAGAAGTTGCCTGTAGATACAGGATACATACAAAGCTGCAAAGAAGCGCTTTTGTCTCAATTAAATTCCTCAATTTACATAAACCTGGTTCATTGGCACTAAGATACCACAAAACGGTAGCAATGCATTTTTCTTATCCAAATAAAGCTCCTCAACCTACTACAAGTCAGTTTCCACCAAGACACCACAAAATGGTGCTATAGTAATACATTTGTCAATTTGGCCTCAGCACAAAAAGAGGTAAATTTGTGAATGCTGAACCGCAAATATGCGGAGGCTGACTGATTTGAAACAGCATGGAGGGCAAACCTTCTTGCGGATGTCCTCGTCATTGGAACCCAATGAGGCGTACAGTTTGAAAGCCGCTTGCCTCAGCTCATGTGCATGCTTAAGGTCGTGGTCCAACTGCACAGAAAGCGAACTGTCAAAAACACCATGTAAAATGTGGACCCAAAAGTCCCACCTATGTCAACCCACCCTCTTAATGTCGGCAATGGCTGACACGGAGCTGGGGTACTTGAAGTAGTCGGCCAACATGGCTACCAGGTGGTCGGTGGTACTGGCGATCCGCTGCAACTCCACATCGGGCTCCATGAGGAAGGCCAGCGTCTCTGCTCCCTCCACTCGCTCCTCCAGTAGGTGCTCTTTGCTGCACATGCGCACCAGGCAAGGCAGCGTCTGCACCAGCAACAAATGCAGGAAGTCACATACACATACCTCAAAATATATCGGCAAAAAAACAAAAACAAAAAAAAAAAAAAAAAAAGAGAAAAGCACATCACCTTTAGGACAATGCAGCCGTCATCTGTCCTGATGGCACCTGCTCGACACATGTATGTGAGACTGCAGCAGAAAGCGTTTGTGTCAAATAAGATTCCAGTAGGAACATATCATCTGCAATTTGCTCACCATTTGGCTGACGTTAGCTGCATTTCAATGGGCTGATCCCTTTGCATCATTCGGACAAATACCTGAGACAACAGCTCGCCGTCCACCAGCACTGCAAGCATACACAAAACCTTATCAACGTGACGAACTATGGCTAAAGCAGGGCACACACACACACACACACACACACACACACACGCTGATTTTAGACTTTTTTTTTTCATGTGAGAGACCCCACACATGAGGAGTAAAAAGAAGAAATCACCATGTGAGTAAAGACTGTTCTTATAGTGTATGATGTACACTGTTCCCCCAGTAATCATGAGGGATAGAGACCAAGTCCTGCCGTGAGTAGCTAAATTCTACATGGTGCCACAGGGCAGCCAGACTGCCAGAAAATAGAAGAAAGAGGATTGGTAGAAGAAGAAATAGAAGAAACTAGTCTTGGGCTAATTGTTACCTTGTCAGCCAAACTCGGAATTGATGAGACATACCTAAGGATGTACTGTGGTAAATATCGAACGGATTTAACATGTATGATTGTCGGTCCCTGCGCTGTTTTCTGAGCAAAGCAGAGAGGAAAAGAAATCTTTTCCTACAACCAAAACCACAAGATCACTCAGGCTGATAATTGAGAAAATTTTGAGTATCGGGCCTCTGCTGACTTTGACTGCAAGTATAGCAAAAGTGGGAAAATTAGACCTATCTGTTTGTGTGTACCCCACTAAACAAGGACGATAGACTACAACACTCACCATTCACCAACGTCAAGGACACCTGAGTGTTCTCATAGGCCAGCACTGAGAAACATTTTAATGCCTGCATACGCACCTGGAAGGACAAGAAAAGGTTTACATCTGTTTGATTGTGCCTGCTTTCGATCAGCATGATAGTCAAGATGACGAACAAATGTGGGTTTCCATGACCCCATTCACATCAGCCATTTTGAAATATCAATAAAAATATATATTACAGATGTTTGATACCACAAATGAGAAAAACATATTACAATCAAATAAAGATAAAATATAATACAATAATCCAGAGGTAAAAATACTATTCATATTACAAAACAGAGGTACATACAAGTACCAAAAAAAAAAAAAAAAAAAAAAAAAAAACTTAAGCAAGAGGTAAGTAAAGCCCTCTGGATATTACACACAAATAAGTAAAAGCATGATGTGGCCTGTGCTGCAATCAACAGGAAAAAAGACCTTAAAAATGCACTGGGGAAAAAAAAAGATTCTATTTTTCTCAAATAATTTTGGGAGGCGACACATTAATTATGCACTCTTAGTAATCTATACGAGGGGTGTAAATAAAAAAAACTATTTGAATCGGAAAATCGGATTTGAGTGAGAATATTCGAGTGCATCGAATCTACTTGTTCCACTTTAAAAGATAGACATACAGATCCGCGAATCCGCTTATCCTCACGAGGGTCACGGGCGTGCTGGAGCCTATCGTGACCGTTATCAGGCAGGAGGCGGGGGACCCTGAATTGGTTGCCAGCCAATCTCAAGGCACTCAAACGAACAACCATTTGCACTCACAGTCACATCTAGGGACAATTTAGAGCAGTGGTTCTTCTTAACCTGGGTTCGATTGAACCCCAGGGGTTCAGTGGATCAGTCTCAGGGGTGCGACGGAGCCTCTGCCACGGAGGGTAAAACATACGCGACTCAACATTTCAATTCGTTATGACACGCCCGCTTGGCCATCACTGACTGCAGATGATCACATTACATTGCTTGTCCAATCAGTGCTGCAGGAAATTTAGTAGTCGACGTGTGACTGGTGTGATAGTACGTCGTAAAATTTAAAAAACGTATACTTATGTCTTGAAATCCTATTTACTTGCGTTTTTTATGTCTTGAATTTGTAAAAAGTCATATTTTTGTTTTTCACTAATGAAGGGTTTGGTGAATGTACATATGAGCTGGTTGGTTTCGGTACCTCTAACAAGGTTATTTTTCCAGTATATGGTGATAATTTACCCATATAATGGAACAAGTTTGTCGAAAAGAATGGTGATTTAAAACACCACTGTATTATTCATTTGGTAATGACTTCCAAATGGTGTTATCAGACATCATGGTGACTTGATGAATGAAGAAAAGTCAAATTAAAATGAAACATTCAATAAAACAAAACATTGCAGACATGATGGCCACTTACCTTATAAGAGGGCGATATCAGCAAAGGGGCAATGTTCTGAATGGCACCATGGTTAAACAGAACTGTCTGGTGCTCTGGAGTCTGAACACAAACCACCAAGACATAAATCAAAAATGTCTGCCTCAACTGTTGCCATGAGTCCTCAGACTGCTAATGAGTCAATACCAACAAATACCTTACAACAGTGGGAGAAGATCTGCGTGGTGTACTCCTGCGTCCTGTGTGAGTGGCTCAGCAGCGACATTAAATGGGGGATCACAGTTGGATCCTGCGGATAATTAAAAAAAAAAAGCATACAATGTTTTTTAGAGGGCGCGGAGGGGACATTTTAGCTAGAGCAAAAGTAGGAAGCTATCATACAGTGTAGAGCAGCTGTACTGGAGTGACGGGACTGATGAAAACCGTTCTGAGGCATCGAAGACAAGCCTCAATGAAAATCAGGTCAGGACACAAGAGACCTACAAGCAACAGGAAAGAATTTAACCACTGATGATGATGACAATGCTCCCGGAGATTGGAGGATACTTGTGCCCTAACCTTGAAGAAGGGCGGGGATGATGTGGCAGTCAACCAGGGACTTGATATTGTTCTCAGTGCCCATCGCCAGGCTGCCCAGCACCACCGCACACTCTGTCCTTAGCTCCAGGCTGGAGGAGGTCTGTTGCAGAAGGTACAGTAACCTACAACATAGAGACAGACGCGCACACACACACACAAACATTATACTTTTAATACAAATTCTCTCTCTCTCTCTCTCTCTCTCTCTCTCTCTCTCTCTCTCTCTCTCTCTCTATATATATATATATAAAAAACATTGTGGGGAAATAAAGAAAAGCTGAAATCACCCTCTCTACATACGGATAGATACACATACGTAACATATGCATACATGGCAATGGCGAGTGATGAAAAAAGCGGAAGGGGCGTGGCCTGGACGGGGGCGTGGCCTGGACGGGGCGTGG
>NW_017805145.1:271176-291859 GCF_001891065.2 Hippocampus comes | reverse complement strand
TTTCATAATTCCGCTCAAAACGATCCCAGAACAATGAATTTGCGAGATGAACAGGCCGCCATGAATCAGGTAAAACAATATGTTACATGCAATTTGATTGGTCCAATCGCTTGTAGTTAACCAATCGCTGGGCCGTTTATAATCGAGCTAAGACTTCCGCAACAAATAATGCCTTCAGTGATCTGATTAGTTGAAGCTTCCATACACGTCCAATCGCAGGGCTGTTTACAAACGTAAAACGGAGAGACTGTTCGGGAGAGCTCGTGAAAACTCGACAATAAGGTACCTGACCGCCCCTAAAATTTTCTCAACGGATTTAGACGATTCACAAAAATGATCAATTTAAGAAATAAAACGGCGGATTTCCGCGGATCCGCGGAAAATTGCCATGTATGCATATGTTAAAGCAAAGTTCCACTGTACTTTGTTTTTCTTTGTGGTTTATCTATCAGACGCTGGTGTTATGCCTTTCAATAAGAATGTCTCCAAAACAGAAGAGTGAGAAAAAAGATAAGGTGAAAAGGGGACACATACCTTGGCACAGCTCCCAGGACGATCAAATTGGCTTTCTGCTTATTGTTGCCAATTACTGCATTCTTCATGTCACTACAGAGGCAAACACAATTCACAAGGAAATTAAAGAATGACAATAGTTTTAATGGAGATTTGTCTTTGGTTATTGTGTAAGACACAAGCTAAATGTATGAAAACATATATTACGTAATGCAATTGTGCAACGTGGTTTTGCTGCATGGGTATGATCATAGATACGTTTCCTGTTTTCGCCAAGCTGGCCAAACACTATCAAATGGCAGGAGGCTGGTGGAAAAGTACAGATGAGTGGAGGCTGTAACAAGAGCTAACCTCCAGAGGTTAAAAATAAAACAGGAAAATGAATTCTTACGCAAAATGTTGTTCTGAAAGAGAACATCATGTAAGCACTGGAGAATCCAAAATTTTAAAAGGTAGTAACTTTGTGTTTGAAACAAGTTGTACAGACTTGAGTACTCTAATAGTGTTTCGAGTGCAATGTCAACTAGTGCTAATTGTGTATTTTTCGCTTGAGAAGGAGGGAGTGTCGATTTCAGGAACAGATGAGTACGCTGTATTGAACAGGTCTGCCACCTTAATATATGTAAAATATCCTCAGAATTTCTGAAAGCTCTGCTTTGGTAAATGAGGGACATCCAGTAGAGGTTAAGAAAGCCAGGTTTGAGCAGTATTTTCAATTTTTTTTCATTCGCCCCTCACTCACAAAGAGGAAGGAGAGCGGTGGTTGGAATAATCCCTTATCCAACCGCACACGAAGAGGTCCATGATCATTTGCAAACATGGCATTGTCCACCATGCACCCGCTGTGGTGTGGTCAGCCCATAACGAGGACAGGTTTGCCCATTCGGCCAAGTCGCGCAATCATAACTTGGCTGTTCCAATGGCAAGCATCCTGAGAGAGAGAGTTATTTTTTATTCCCCCCGGTTAGAAGTATCCAGCATCAACAGGGGAGTATTTAACCCATCCTAAGTCCATCCTCTGTTGTTCTTCTAAGGTTCTACATAAATTTGGTGTAAGAGTTGTCTATTGTCGGTGAATAAAGAAGAATGTGACTTTTTTATTTATTTTTGGTAATTCTAGTGCTACACAATGACATCATCAGCGACCATTCAATGTCATTTCAACTTTAATCACGTTAGTGCCAACTTAAATATTATCTGAAGTTGTGCAAACCGATAGTTTGAATTAAAACTTGATGTTGATGTGAGATGAACATACATGACTCCCTGCAGCACTTTCTGTGGGTCTGGGTCGAACAGTCGGTCCACATAATGGCGACTCGTGGCAGTGACCTCCTACAATACAACAAAACACAAGTCGATGGTAACAAACAGCTGCATGGATTTTTTTTCTCTGAATTTAGCGTCAAAATTTAAGTCAAAGAGAGTTTTTTTTAATACTTTTTTTAAAAAAATACTCTCGTATATGAACCACACCACTTAAGTTGCCATCCCCTCCTTCAACAGCTCTAGTAAATGCACCTAGCAGCTACATGTGACACTCTCTGAAAATGTACTATTTGTCAGTGACAGCCAGAACGATCCACACGACGTGTGAACTCGTCACGGCGCCAAGTGCAGCGTTAGTTCAACGAGTACGATCTGGCAATCACTGATCTCAGCTCCTTTGCATTAATAATGATTCATAAGCGTTATTTTGAGGTTTGGGCAAACTGGTTGGAGGCAACTAAAGTCCAACTAAGCTTGCAATGGGCTAGCATAGAAAGGACCACCTGTCACCTGGTAATATTGCGTTTCATAAACATATAGAATTAGTTATCTTTCGCATGAGTTGGGCTGTGGTTACGTGAAGGGATACAGATCGTATTCGTGCAATGCGTAAATTACTGTTCAATATGAACTGTTATGACAACTCGTAGCAGTTAGCTGCTAACTCATTCCGGGTTACACTGACAGCTCGTCAACCGCTCGTTTCGTTTCACATATTAGCCTACAGTAAGAGAAGACCGTTCATCGTCGTTCTGACTTCACGAGTTCCCAACGTCCCCGCCTGTCCGTGTGAGCAATATGAAGAAAAACGAGTGCTCACTTTCTGGTAAGCACTACAGTAGGCGGACCCGCTAACATCGCTACATGTTGCAGAGCCATTGACTTAGCCTTTGTGCTAACGGGGTACATGCACGTCGTTCTACTTTGACAACAGCGTATTAATGTCAACTCGTTGAGCTTCAAAAAATACAACATGAAGCGTGAGAAGAAAACACAGTGGAAATGAAAACTACGTTCATCGATAAGAGTGACACTCACAGACAGCACACTGATGCGGAGAGGGGCCTCCAACAAACACGCCATCTCTCGTCCCCTGATCGAGCGCCCCAATCGGCGCAACACTTTGCAGACACCCCACCCCCAGACTAGCTTTAGGCGGCCTCTTAAAAAAGAAATGCAGTTAAATCAATCACGTCTTAGTTTGCGTTTATTTTTTTTAAATGTGAGGTGTATCCCCCTGTGGACACAAATGTAATTGCGAGCTTCAAAGTAACACCGCTAACTTGGCGTGTAGTCTGACAGGCAGGCAGTGGATGTGTCCGTCAAGTAAACATAAGCGTGACGTATTTGGTTATCATGAAGTAGATTCGTCACATTAAACTGCCCAACAGAACAGAGAACATAGAAAAACACGCATGAAAATTGCATCTAAATAATTTGCGCGCATAAATGGAGTACTTTTTGAAAGTCCATAATAGCTTCTATGAATAAGTATTGAATCTGCTGCTGGTGACCAAAATTGTAGGCCCCTGCGCATGCGCAGTGTTATGTAAACGCAGGGTGGGAAATTTCGTTGCATACGTGAACAGTTTTCCAGCAAAATATGTACTTTTTCATCATGATTCGCGGGCCTTACGGCGTGTAAAAGCGACTCAGCGTCCTACTTACCCCCCGTCCGCCCTTACGTCTCTGTAAGTCAATTTTTGTTGCTTAAAAGAACAATCGGGTAAATAGCGCGTGTTCTTCGCCAATGTGCTGATGAAGGGCGATATCGACTCGAAATGAGCAATAACACCAAACACACTGCGCTGTTATTGGGCCTTTTCGTAGCAATGTGAAGACAATATTTATTAGATCCCGTTTGCATTATATTTATTTGCTGTGTATACTTAATATATTTACTGATAGAGGGTTTTGACCTTTGTGCTAAAAATTGTAACATATCGTTGTAATGTTGCCTTTAATTTGGTAGCAAAGGAGTTGAGACTGAACCAAGATCGCCTCTGCTGGTTGCAGCCATGAAGATTGCAGTGGAGGGCTGTTGCCATGGCGAGCTGGACAAGATCTACGAGACCATCGCCTACCTGGAGAAGAAGGAAGGCGTCAAAGTGGACCTGCTGCTTTGCTGCGGTGACTTCCAAGCTGTGCGCAATGAAGGCGACCTCAAGTGCATGGCGGTTCCTGCCAAATATCGAACCATGCAAACCTTTTACAAGTCAGTGCCCCTTTACATTATTTTTTTTGCAGGTCTCAAGTGGGCCTATTTTTTCAGCAAAATCTTTATTACAGGTACTATTCTGGTGAAAAGAAGGCTCCAATTCTTACCATTTTCATCGGCGGTAACCACGAGGCCTCCAATCACCTGCAGGAGCTTTCTTATGGAGGCTGGGTAGCTCCCAATATATATTATTTGGGTATGGACTGTCTGACAATACACAATGTCACTTTATCTATAAAAAGTACTTTGTAATTGAATGTGTTTTGTTTTTTTGTTGTTTTTTTTGCTTACGTACAAACATGTATACATGCATACATACAGACATAGAAACAAAGTTTCTATGTCTCCATTTGTATCTGACAATAGTGTGAGCTTCAGGTTTTTCCCTAACTGGCTTCCGTTCCATTCACATCATAATCGCAGAGCCCGTGGCTCAGCTGAGCACGTTGTCTATCACACAAATAAGGATTTGCAAATGTAACTATTGAACAAGTTTAACATTTACAGTTGCCTGCCCCAACCATTTTCTTAGCAGATGGGGGAGGAAAAATTCACTTTTGACACCGCCGACACGCCACATGATCATTGTTCAGGAAAATCTTTTAAAGACAAGGTAATCAGAATTGTCCAACTTCCTCTGCAGGTTACGCTGGGGTCGTTCGCTACAAAGGGATCCGAATTGGCGGCATTTCTGGCATTTTCAAGTCACATGACTACCGAAGAGGTATGTTCACTATTAAACTGGACACTGTACTGTACACCATAAAGCACTGTCTTCATTGGTTGTGTTGGGCTCTTGCAGGTCACTATGAATTCCCGCCGTACAACCCCGAAACCCTGAGAAGTGTCTATCATGTGCGAAATATTGAGGTGTTTAAACTAAAGCAGGTAATCTTCAAACATTCAGCCAGGCTGCTCCTTTTCACAATGTAGAAATGTAGCAATACATCGGATTTTTGGAGTCATTATTGATTTTATTGAAGATTCTGGTTTTTGACATAACACAAACCAAAACTTTCGCAATTAGGTCGACACTTATATGTCAATATAATTGTGTCCCAATAACATTCTTCTTCAGGCCTCCTTCGGTTGTTGTCGACTATGGATATTACATTAGTTTATCGAGAGTCAGCATTCAGTTTACCGGCAGCATGGTTGGTGAGTCCAATGGGGGAGTGTCAGTCTCAGGAGCAACTGTTGCAGATGCGGCTAGTTGGAGTGACGGCTGGGCTGCACTCTTTTCATTGGATGTGGTCTGGATTTTTTATTTTTTTTTTACGCCAGACTTCAGCTGTCTGCGGAAAACACTGTGCCATCTGTTGCAGTCAGATGCTACATCTTCCTAGCTCTGTGTGTTCATGTCCAGGGCTTGCAGATATCTTTGAAGCGCAATTGGGGGCGGCCAATAGTTCTCTTTCCTGAGGCAAGTTCATTAGGAATGCGTCCATCCTCAATCCTTCGCACATGGCCAAGCCATCGCAGCCTGTGTTGCATGAGCAGCATGAACATGGTGGGCAGACCTGCACATCCACAAACCCGGGTGTTGGCAATCTTATCACTCCAATTGATGCCAACCAAGGATGCGGCGAAGACAGCGCTATTCAATTTGCGCTCCCGTTTGGAGTATGTTGTCCATGCTTAACTGCTCTAGAGGAGAGAGTGCTGACGATACAGGCGTTATACATTGCCATCTTCATTGGAGTAGTCAGCTTTGGGTTCTCCCAGACGCAGGTGGTAAGGCGTCTTAGGGTTGTGGCAGCCTTGCCGTTGCGCTTGTTGATCTTGCCATCAAGAGACAGGTTATTGCTAATGCCGGATCCCAGGTATTTGAACTGGTGTACAACTTTGAGTTGGTACTTGTCAGATGGCTGGTACAGTGTCCACATCCTGGCTCAGCAGTTTGGTCTTTTTGAGGCTGACGGTCAGTACAAAGTCATTGCAGGCCTGGGAAAAGTCGACCGTCAGGTCTGGTTTGTAAGTGCACTTATTCGGTTGCAGTTCCAAAAGCATGCTTTAGAAGCAGGGCAAAGAAGATAACAAAAAGGGTGGGAGCAAGGACACATCCCCGTTTTTTAATTATTTTTGTTTGTTTGTTTTTTTTTCCTCAAAACTGCTGATCGACCCCCAAAAATCCTGATTGCGGAAAGCCTAACTTTGGGAAGCTTTCAAATACACACGTCATTGAAAAAAGTAATTCAAAGCATAATGTCCATTCCCAAATTCCAATCAGATCCGGATGCCTGTCGACATTTTCCTGAGCCACGACTGGCCTCGGGGTATCTATCATCACGGGCCCACAGAGGAGCTGCTGCGGAAGAAGAAGTTTCTGCGGCAAGAAGTAGAGTCGAACTCTCTTGGGAGTCCCGCCGCTGCCGAGCTCCTGGAACACCTCCAGCCTAACTACTGGTTTTCGGCGCATCTTCACGTCAAATTCGCTGCTCTGAAGCAGCATCCTGTAAGACTGACGGCTAACCCCCAACTGCTTAAATATGTTGTCAACATTCTTTTTCATGCAATATCTTTCTGACATGGTTAAAGCCTAAATCCAACGCTGCCCCGCGAGTCACCAAATTCCTGTCGCTGGATAAATGTCTGCCCTATCGGGAATTCTTGCAGGTAAGGGAAGCTTGCATAATGTGTCTGTAAACAGACAGCAGCTCGAAATTGACGCGGGCGCCTCTGTTGTAGATCGTGGACATACCGGAAAGGGCTGGTTCATCAGACGATCTGGAATACGACCCCGAGTGGCTCGCCATCCTGAAGGCCACCAATGATCTGCAGAGGACCACCCCTCATCCCTGGAACCCTCCAGAGAATAACGGCCTGCATGAACGGTACACATTATGAATAGGTCTTCACTATATAATTTACTGTACATTTCTTCTTAAAGGAAGGCCTCATTAATTTTACGTGTGGCTTGATTGGTTGTAATTAATGAATTAGTTTAGCTTGGAAGAAAATGCATAAGAGCGAACAAGGTGGCCAGCAATATTGTTTTTAAAATCATTTTTAAAGTTATTAAAATGTACATGACAAGTCATAATGTCAACGGTCACGTTACCCAAAATATTGCATAAATTGGAACACTTTGCTCTGCTAATGTAGCAGTTAAGTCATGTCCGTAAATATTTGTTTGAAAAATACTAAGAGGACATAAATATAAAACAGTCAAATGAAAACATTTTGTATGGCAGTACCTGACTTTATCTTCTTTTGCTTCTTGACGTCAGTCTTACGCCAATCAGGAAACTTTTGTAACCTTGTATTGTCGTATGTCAAGACTCTCGAGGACCTCTTGGATTACGAAATCAATTCTGACAGTTTTTTAAAAATCCTATCTCATTTGATTGTGCACCTGTACCCAATGTTGTGGCCATTCAGTCACCATTCACGACCGGTATATCCTAGTATTGTTTCCTCCTTGTTATAATCCACAATCCTGAAGAAAACTGTTTTCATATCATCTGGGTTTCGTCATTCATCAGTTGGGACTTTACGGTTCCTGAAGATGCACTGCTGAAGGTGGTGGAGCAGCTCAATGGCGAGCTCGCTATCCCGGCCAACTTCAGTCGCACCGTGTCGCCCTACGACCCAAGTAGCCCCCAGTACCACGTCGCACCCAGCTACCGCGCCAACCCCCAGACCACAGAACTATGCGCCACCCTGGGCCTTACGGACCTCTATACCAAAGCGGGCCAGGCCGCCGACACAAGCAGGACTCAGGACGGCCGCATCGAGGAGGAAGACGACACTCAGAGCGGTGACGAGCCCAGCGAGTACCCAACTGACAATTTGGGAACGTCCCATTCCTTCAATCCTGATGAGATCACCATAGAGGACGAGTGGGAGGAAGAGGAAGGTGAGGAAGAGTCCAAAAGCAGCACTGATCCAAAACCGCGCGGGGGGGACACCCACACACCTGCTGGCTTGGTCCTGCCCCCGCCCAAATCCCAAGTGTCGCCCATTACCATGTTGCCCCTCATGGACCTGCCTCCCCCTTGCCACTCCACACCAGCCATCCCTCGTCTTCCTCCAGATGACACGGGGGTGGAGGGTGAGCGCTTCCTCAAACGGACCAGCGATGATGGTGATACAGGAAACCGGACCATCACACCTCGTATCAAACGCAGGAATCAATTAATCTATGCCACAGTAGAGGATGATTATGATGAATAACTGAAAAAAACCGTTTTTTTTTTTAAATGTATTATTTCCCTGACTTTTTAATGGAGAGAAAACAAGGACAATCATGTTTTCCTTTTTTTAAAAACAGATTTTAATTTTTTTAATTGTTAGAATTTCTTATTTTTTCTAATTGTGATTTCAAGACAGCAGAAATTGTCATTGGTTGTAAAATTAAATTGTCCTTTCAAAAAAAAAAAAAATCATTGTCCAATCTCAACAGTAAGTGTCAATGTCTTATTTCCATTCTCATGAATTCCCAAACCATTTACACATTCATACCGTTTTAATGATTTGAATGTGTTTTCAAGCAGACAGCATAAAGCACTGCAAACACAAGTCAAGTTCAATTTATTCAAATGAACAAATCCAAATTGAAAAACAAATTGGGAGTTGAAAATAACATTCCTCACTACCATTTTTCAATCCATTTATTTTTGATTATTCTTTCAAGAATGCTCCCATTCAAGTTTTGATGAGAGAAGCCACATTTACAACAATTTGAGAAATGATCATTTATGGTGGGCACAAATCTAAAAAAAAAACAAGTGAAATTTGCAAACACATTTTTCTGTTTGCAGCTGTCGTGTTCAATCCACGTTTGATTCAGATTTGACAGCAATTTAAATTTAGCACGGGTAATGATTGTGAATGATTTTATTACATTTTTTTCTCACTTTCCACAACTCATAAGATTCAAACATACAACTACTCCAACCCATTCAACAATAAATTCTTTTCACCGTTTCTTCATTTTTCATTCCATTATCCACTGACAAAACTCATAATGTCTTGCGTCAGGAATCAATACTCCCTGTGCTCTCGCTGCGCACATTATTTGTGTATTGTGATTATGAGTAAATATGGGGTTTTATGTCAGCATATGTATTTTGGCTCATGCCTTTATTGTTGGAAAAATACACTTCCATGTATTTTTCTTTGTAGCGCAGGACATGTATGGACTACTCCTGACTCAAACATGAAAAACATACACACATATAAATTGTGTTGGTCAGTTTTCACACCCACAGGACCAGACAGATGAAGCATGTGAAGCAGATTCAGCCTCTTTTATTTTACCTCATCATATTGCTTCCTTTGTTGCTTGTTGGCTTTGTACAAGTGTAGGTTATCAGACAAGAGTCAAACTGAAATGATGCAAGGCAGAATATACGTAATTTGTGTCCTCCCTTTTGTTGCTCCTTTTCCTCTTCTCAGCTGGCTTGATTCACAATGAGGATGATCGTTCAAGATGGTTGGCTGAGGCAAGGAGGGATACGTTTTGGGACAGGACTGCGGTAGTGGGAGTTCACGTGGTAGTGCATGAAGGGGATGTGCGTGATCTAGTTCCCGCCGCAGCAAGCCCTGGTGGAATGGGCGTCGGGGTCCTGAAGGTTGACCCCTCGATGTCGTGCTGCGTGTGTTGGGTTTTGGGTGTCTGTTTTTGGCATCTTTTTGGCTGCAGAAACACAAGTATTCACACAGACGTTGATCTCTCCAATCAGTTGTTGTAAGGGCAAAGGTAATCTGTTAAACTTAGAAGACATCTACAAGTCACAATTGTTTTGGCAACGGTGAATCAAAATGAACATAATGCAATTCAAGACTTGACTCTCACATAAAGTCATGACTTTGAAATGAGAGGAACAAATAATAGAATACTGGATATTAAATTTTGTGGACTACAGAGGAGTTTGAGTGACATGAACAGTAACTCACCAATGGCCAGGAAAAGCTCGTTGACGTTCATGGCCGTCTTGGCTGAAGTTTCCATAAAGAGCAGACCCGTGTCATCAGCGTACGTCTGTGCTTCCTTCGCCGGCCAAAAGCAACAGGTTAGGACAAAAGCATTACCAAGTTGAATGAATTTGGAACTCAACTAAAAATTGTGAGTAAAATACAAGAGCGAAACTTGGGAGTTGGAACAGTTATCATGTGTGATGTCAGCAAATACGTTTTGGTGAGCTTCCAGCTCTTTAACTTTCAAAGTTAACTTGATTGCTTTTTTGTGATTACACCACAGAGGGGTACCATTAATTGGACAACTGAACCAGAAATGGAACTCACTACAATATAGGACATTGTTGATTTGCTCATTACAATACGGGAAATACAATTCATTTAATTTATTCCAATAATACAGAGTCACTTCTTGCCTCTCCATTTCGTGTCTGTCTGGTTTCATCAAACGACGAGTAGTTTTAATTCATTCTTGTTTTCTTCCACAGTGGATAACTTGTTTTTTTTTTTTTTTTATACGTACGACAGTAATGTTAACATTTCACTTGGAAAATAGTCTATTCTGTAGAATAAAGGTTTTACAATGGTGACAGTATCAACGTGGAAGAGATGAATTTACTTTATATTACTTCCAATGGTGAAAACTGTTTTTGAAAATAGAACATCTTGGGAGTTAAGGACGATGTTCCAATATTGAGGTTCCACTATATTTCAATGCAGATGTCAACAGAGTTTTATTTATGTTTTGTCAATGTGTAAGAAAGAAATCTAACTTATGAAGTGACCGTATAGTATACCGTAACTGAAGTATTTTTTTTTATGTTATTGCAGTGCCACTTACTGATTTAAATCTGTAGCGGGATGCTCATGCACAATCAACGAAATCCAGTACAACAAGAGGTGTATCAATATTTTGCCTTTAGAAAGATAATGTGTTCAATTTTGAAAGCTATTATTGTACTATTGCCATTTTACGTTTTTATTTTTTGAGCGAGGGCGGCTGGGGGGCTTACCTCATACTCTACGAGTCTCTTCTCGGCCAGGTCTGCCTTGTTGCCTGCTAAAGCAATGACAATATTGGGACTGGCCTGCCTCTGCAGCTCCTTCACCCAAGCCTTGGCCCTCTCAAAGGTGTCCTGTGTGCACATCAACATAAAACACACGCACAAGCACACACAAGCGTACACACAGACACAGACTGATGTCACTTTCTGAACACTTAAGAAAAGGTTTTATGAAGGTCAAAGTTTAACCACCGTATGAGATTATTCCATTATCATGATCGGGAACCCCTACATATTATCGGTCAGGCATTCACAAATTGCCCGGTTCGCGGATTTGTTCAATATTGCTTTAGTGAGCATCATCTTTTAGGATCTCAGGACTGAGGAATTATTTTGAAACGAGGGGAGGAGCTTCATTTTCAAATAGAAAAAAACAACAACAAAAAAAAAAAAAACAGCTTCACCCCTAACTTCTGGGATCGATTGGCAATTGCTAACATTCATGGCTGGGCATTAATTACTTGCGGATTTCCACTCTTGGTGGCAGGGTTTGGTCCCTATGTCTTACTATTAGTGAAGGTTTATTGTATTTCATATATTTTTAAATTTGACCAAATTAGAGGTTGACCAGTGATCCAAAATGGATTGTCTTTGACCCTGAATGTTCTTGTATCAACAGAATCAATATGTGTGGTGTGTGTGTGTGTGTGTGTGTGTGTGTGTGTGTGTGTGTGTGTGCGCGCATGTGTGTGCGCGCATGTGTGTTGCGTTGCGTACCGGCTTGGTGATGTCAAAAACTACGATGGCAGCCTGAGCTCCTCGGTAATACATGGGCGCCAGGCTGTGGTAACGCTCCTGCCCTGCTGTGTCCCAGATCTCAAACTTGACAGTGGTGTCATCTAAACACACTGACTGGGCCAGGAAGGCAGCTGTGACATACAAATATCGATTTGACTCTCAAATGTGAAACACGCACAGACATATTTTCATCATGTTCCCCGCAGCCCTCACCTCCGATGGTGGTCTCCTGAAACTCGTCAAACTGTCCCTTGACGAAGCGCAGCACCAGGCTAGACTTGCCTACTGCCATGTCGCCCAGCAACACAAGCTTGAACTGGCAGATCTTGGTCTGCGGCAGCGCGCCGTTGGAGCGGCTGCCACTCCCTCTGGAACTCATAGCGACCCGTGTGAGGGTGCCGTTGGGGGAAGGTCGCTTTTTGCTCTGCCTCCAACCTCTGCGGTCGAGTCTTGCTGATGATGTGCCGTCTGCGCTGTGAGAGGAGGTGTTGGAGTAAATTACATTGACTTAAAGTCAATAAAGGGCCTGCTCAGTCTCAGTGTCAAAATGTACGTACGGTAGGTTGATAGTTTGTGGATATTTTACTTTCATATTGTCATTTCTGTGTACCGGGAGCAGCACACACTTCACTTTGCTGCTGTAAAACCTCTATTTCGGCTTGCAAAGTGATCGACTGGAAAAATCAACAAATTGGGATTCATTAATTTTTAAAATTCTGATAGGCCCTTGACTACTGTAGGCCACTGGCCTCAGGCCAGGTAAGGCCGTTCGGAAAGGCTGGCCTGATTGCCAAAACAGTTGAAGTTTTAACGACTAGCACGACTGAAAGGCCCTTGGCAAATTAGAATGACAAGGCAACATATATAGTACAGGCTTAAAGGAGATGTGACAAAAAATCCACAAACATGTATTGGAAGGAGCATAGCAGAGAGAAACGGTACTAAATTGAATAAAATGAATACAATTTCATGAAAAAAACGAAACAATTTAGGATGCAATTTTGGTCAGTTGGGATTATTCTGTGTGTGTGGTTCATTCAACATTTATTCGTAAATGAACAAATCATCCATCCATCCATTTTATGATCCGCTTTATCCTCACAAGGGTTGCGGTGCGTGCTGGAGCCTATCCCAGCCGTATTCGGGCAGCAGAAACCGGTTGCCAGCAAATTGCATGGCACACACAGACGAACAACCATCCACGCTCACACCTAGGGACAATTTAGAGTGTTCAATCAGCCTACCATGCATGTTTTTGGAATGTGGGAGGAAACCGGAATACCCAGAGAAAACCCATGCAAGCCCGGGGAGAACATGCAAACAAATCAGCTTTGGTAAAATTAAAAGAAAAAATATAGGATTTTGTGTTTAGTTATTTCTTCTTAAAATATTTCTGTACCATTAATTGTTTATTTTGTTTCTTTTTTCCAGTTACAGTATATGTACAGCATGTTATATACGTGAATATATTTCATTCAATAGCAATCATCTCTGTACGGTTGAGAAATATATAATAAATTGAATCATGGATGGAATAATCCGTTTTCCAATCCGTTTATCCTCACAAGGGTCGCCCGCGACCTCGAACATTTACAATGTAAATGTATCACTTTGCGTAACTGTGTGGGTGAATCTTATTTGACGAACGTCTGAAAACATTTAATAACGTGGCAATTCCACACAATACAAATAGACTATTAAAGATGTTCTTCGTGTCTTTGAGAGCAAAACCGAGCACATATCAACGCAGCATTGTCATATCGAATAATACACCCTGAAGGCCAACATATCATTTGCTTCCTTGTTTATTCCCGTGGTGACCTCCGTCAGATGTTATCGTTTGTTTTGGTCGCTAGCATGACACCGCTGCAGTCTGCACGTCCACTTCAGCTTGGACGCCTGAAAGCAGCTAAAATGATGAAGAGCTCAAGTATTCGACAGCAATGTCATAACACATTGACGTTTTTCTCGTCTGGATCTTACTATCGAGACTGTGAGAGGAGGCCCATATACACTCACCCGAAATAGTATCGCTTCCCCTGACTGTAGACTTCAATGTAGAAACATCAGCTGGCTGAAGCCAAACGCTTCCTGTTGGGAAAACAGCACATGCGCACTAGCTGTCTGCAGCATTGTCAAGAATGCCCGAGATACATGACGAAAATATGCATTTACGTACTGTCACAAGAAAAAAATAGGAATTGCCAGGCAGTAGGACTTTTTTTAAGACAAATTGAGTGCTGGTGGTAGGTGGGAGGCGGGGGCGTCAAGCGGTGTATAATTATTTAACGACCAGTTTATTATTCTTGCGGTGTCACCGCTTGAGGCGTCCGTCCTCCAGGCCTCTCGGGGGCGCTTATAGCAACGAGCCCGAGTGAGCGATGGTTTGAACTCTTTTGCCACTCATCCAAAATAGTATAACACGGTAACGTGTACGTTATAGTATTTTAAATGAACGTGAGGTATAAGTGAAGGCATGACGAACGGAAAGAAGCAGAAGAGTTCGGACACAGCGGTGAGGGTCTTTACATGGGACTTACACTGACGTAGTTGTTAAGATGTCTTCAAATTCTTCTTGGTCTCCTCAGGTGCAAGGGACCAATGACAGCAGCGTCGTGAGTAAAGTGTCTGCTGCAGCTCAGGGTTACTTCCACGATTGCTTCCTGCAACACTTCGTGTGCAAAGTGGCGAGGAGATCTCCACTCATCAACAGGTCGCACACAGAGCTGCTGTTCTTGTCAGACAACACACAATACATTCACTAAGGCGCGGACAAAACTGGCCGAACGAATGAATGAATGTGCCAACATGTGATGCCACGTCACATGCTTGGAATAATGCGAAATGTGCACGGTAAGGCAGTTGGAATAACTTCCCAATAAGGACATATTAGCACATTGTGGAAAGATTATCACATTGATGCTGGATCCCGTGCAGGAAAAGGGGATAAAAAAGTGACCGAGCTAGCCAGGAGTCGAACCTAGAATCTTCTGATCCGTAGTCAGACGCGTTATCCATTGCGCCACTAGCCCGTGTGTAAAGGATGGCCGTCATTCCAAACAACTGGGCTTGGAATGTCAGGCTAAATCCTATTTCTTTTTTTTTCTTTTTTTATCACTGTGATTCATTTTAATATGGACATCAGCTTGAAGTTCTTCAAATGTGATAAAAGCAGAAACTATCTTTGGACTTAAAAGTTCAGTGGATGAAAGAGTTCTAAGGTGATATTGAAGAGCTGTAAAAGGTGCTTTGCTTTTTTTTTCACTTACTTTTCATGGGTCTCCTATTTTTTTACAAAATATTGACCAGTCCAAAGTGTTGAAACTGGCGGTCTCTTTTTATAGACACAATGTTGATACATTTTGGGGGGAGGTTCACTGAAAAGTGATTGTTTAGGAGTTGTGAGGATTCCGCCCAACGCCAGTGATATGTTTAATAAAAAAGAATGTTTAACACCGTGTCATAACATTAGTATTAAACAATCCCATCTGTCAACAATATCATGATTATTAACATTCTTGCAACACATGCTAAAACTAAAACATTCGATGTCCACCTACATATTATTTAGGGGCTACTATGTGCGCTGGAGAGCAGTGGACCACTGTGTGCGCGCCTTCCTGCAAGTCACACAACATTGCGCCAAGAGACAAGTGAGTTAACTGTTCCTTAAATCCATCAAGTTGTTTTAGGTCGTCACATAATAACAGCTTCTACTTTTCTATCTTTTGTAGATTCTGTCCCTGGGTGCCGGGTTCGACTCGCTGTATTTCCGTCTTTATGGCGACGCGGCACTCAACAAGGCCGTTGTGTTTGAAGTAGACTTTCCAGAGGTGACCCGGCGGAAGGCGGCTCTGATTCAATCAAGTGTGTCGTTGTCGGAAATGTTGGACTCCCAGCATTCTCTTTGTTTGACAGGTGAAATACTACATTGATCTAGGAACGTTATATATCGTTTGCTAGACAGCTGATCATATGTGTCCGTAGGGCCTGTGTACGTCTCTAGCAGTCAATACTTCCTGCTAGGGGTGGATGTGAGACATGAATCCCATGTAGAAGAAGCTCTGGTAAAGGCGGGACTGGATCCAACTGCCCCCACTCTGATTCTTTCCGAAGTGGTGCTGACCTACATGGAAACACAATGGTGAACATCACAAATAATGCATTTTGATTTTGAGAACTTTACCCCAGAGCTAGGAACTTTTTGGAGATCTGTTAGCTGCATTTGCAACTAAAGGTCCATGGAATTTTAGTTTGTGGTGCTTTTGGTTCCAAGAACTAAAAGCTTCCAATCAGGCAAAAGTTCTGTCATGGAGTTCCCGCTTTAAATTATTCTGAACCTCTCAAAATTAACCCTCTTGTATTGACCCTGATAAATAACCCTGGAACAAAATTCAGACAATCGTACGGCAACTTTAGCCTGGAGGTAAGAACTCCATGTGGACCAATATGTGTTTGACTTGCAGGAATTCTTGTATACATTTAGTAAGACTTGAGAGAAGCCCAAGTATGGGTTTGCATTACTGAACCTATCTGAATGGAAAGTGAAAAAAGATCCAGGAACTTTCAATGGAAATGCAGGTCTTCAAAATATTCTTAGTTTGCATGGTTCAAATGTGCTAACTTCTGTTTGGACTTCAGGAACAATTTTTGGCCTAAGGGTTATTCCTCAGGGCTCAAAAGAAGACCCAGTCATAGCGTCATACTTTTGACGTCCATTTGTGGCCATCGTAATTCATGAACATTATGTTCCTCCAGGTCAGATGACATCATCAAATGGGCAGCGAGGCTCTTGCCCCAGTCTCTCTTTGTCATGTACGAGCAGATCCATCCCCAAGATCCATTTGGTCGCATCATGCAGGAGCATTTCCTGAAACTGAATTCCACTTTGCACGCGCTCCGACAATATCCCGACACCGATGCACAAAGGCAGAGATTCCTTGACAAGGCCAGTATTTGCGAAATTGCGATAGCTTAATTACCATATTCCCCTGAAAAATGGCAGCATTGACACATTTATTGACTCAAATGCAGATGGATGGAGGCATCTGTTGCAAACTTTCTTTTTGACCACTATTCAACAATATTACTGGGATATAGTGGTAGTTTGACTTATGAGTTAAATTCATTTTGTGACCAATCTCTTAACTACATCACCTACTAAATGCCACCAAAACACCAAATATAGTTGTAAGGAGAATGTGAAGAACCACACTGGTTCCAGTTGTATAAAATGTAACTGTATAGTTGTATTTGTGTGTTGGTGTGTTGTGTGCCTTTAAGAGGCATGGCCAACCGAGTGACATCCAAGAACCAGACTGGGGTTGGCCTTTTAGTTTGTGTCTGAGTGTCAGGGTGTGAGTTGTTGCCAACTGCAGCTCCTTGTGAGTGTTTTCGTTTTGTATTTCTCTGTTTGACCGTTGGTCCAATTCACTACACGGCTGAGAGTCCATTGGCGAGTGGCTGTCACGCTCCTTGCTGGTTTGCAATGGCATTGCATGACCTTAATTGCTGGATTTGTTTTTCTTTTTTTTTTAATTCCCTCGAGCGAAAGTGTGTCTTGAACACTTTAACTCACAACAAAAATAGCAAAAATTGACCAGGTGAGTGCTCATATCCTTGAAAGACTTGTGAGCTGAGGGACTCATAAGCGAATGTACCATTTAAGTTAAGTGTAGGTCAAGTGAAAGTGGAGTTTAAAACAAAATAAAAGCAAATATTTCGGAAAAACATCCTGTAAACATGGACACATACAACATTGTGGCACGATAACATGTCATAGTCTGCAACAAAACTAATCGTTGCTAATCGCTCCATAGTCACATAAGATTTATTTATTTTTTTATTTTATTTTTTTACAGCGATTGTTTGTTTGTTTGCAGCACGTGCTTTGCTAGGTCGTTTCGTGGAGTTTAAAACAAAATAAAAGCAAATATTTCGGAAAAACATCCTGTAAACATGGACACATACAACATTGTGGCATGATAACATGTCATAGTCTGCAACAAAACTAATCGTTGCTAATAGCTCCATCGTCACATAAGATTTATTTATTTTTTATTTTATTCTTTTACAGCGATTGTTTGTTTATTTGCAGCGCGTGCTTTGCTAGGTCGTTTAGTTAACAGAGATACTGTAATGAAAGTTACTATGTTTTTTTTTCTTGTCTTCAACGAATTTGGTTCTGTAGTTGGAGGGAAAGTCACTATTTGGGGAAATGTGGTATTTAAATCTCTTTATTGATGTCGATTACCGTTGATTCAATGACTGTGTGTTATTGCTGGGGTTTATTTGTTTATTTATTTATTTGTTGTATTCAGGGATGGGAGCAGTGTGTGTGTTTGGATATGAACGAGTTCTTCCTCAGGTTAATTCCTGATGACGAGAGATGCCGAGTGGAACATTTGGAGCCTTTTGATGAATATGAGGTCAGTTTTTGTGTTGAGATTAAAAAACAAACAAAATAAACACACAAAAAAAAACAAAACAACAATTGACTGAATAATACTGTCCAGGGTTCAGGCCCAGTCGTAATTCAATCTTCAATTTAAGTTTATCAGATTAGTTAGTTCATTTTAACTTTGATTAGTGGGTGCACCAGTAGAACTATGACATTTATGTACAAATATTACAAAACTGCATGAGCTGACATCTGTGTGGTACTAGTACAATTAACGCACCATATGTTAAGTAGCAGAATATTAACGTTAGTAGGAGCACATTTGTCAACTCGTGCAAATTTTCCGCAACTGTTGATGAAGCAGTTTTTTTTTTCATTCCAAATTGCAGCCTTTGCGATTTGAAAAACCGCGATGTTGAGTTGAATTCGATTCATTGTTCGGCCCTAGTTTCTCGTGCCACAAGCCATTGGTAAACTTTGAAATGTCATATCTCAGAATCCTTGTGAATACATGATAGGTTTGGTATATGAGTTGCAGTGATGATCCTTTCTATTCGTCAGGAGTGGCACCAGAAATGCTCGCACTACTTCATCCTCACAGCATCTCGAGGTTCTCTCACAACGCAGTCTCTCCTCGTCCATCCGTCAGGTGCTCATTGCTTTCACTTAATCCTCTTACCTGTTTTTTTGTCTTAAATCTCTGTGGCATGACTGCTTTTGTTCTACCTCTCAGTGCCACTCCAGTGCCCTTCTTGGAGCCCCGCTGGCCTCGTCGTGAAAACAGAGCCAGTTTGCTTGGAGGGTTTCGGGATGGCCTCCACGTTGTTGGACGGAGGACTCATCCTGCTCACTGGAGGCTCCTGCAGAACCGGCCGAGGGGCTCCGAGTCGAGTCCTGCACCGAGGTCTTGAAGGCTGGAGATCCTTCCATGTCACACCCTCAGCCTGTTCGAGTGAGTTCATCGGAATTTTAGGCTCATTGGGTTGATACGGTAAACCAAAACCTTTCCTTTCCTCCAGGTGTCCGCCGTTACCACAGCATTACCTCTATTGCGGGTGGTGTCGCTGTGATATACGGAGGACGCTCCTCCCCGGTCAGCCCCATCGGAGGCCTTGTCAAAGTCTCCCTCCATCTTGAAGGGTCACCTGGTCCTGAGGACATAGTGGAACTTCATGAGGAGGAGATGACGTGTACAGGTGCTCATCCACCACTTAGATGGAGACACTCTGCCACTCTGGTCTGTCATAAAGGTAAACTCAGAGCAGTTTCTGTTGTTTACTTTTTAAACGAGACCAAAAACCTCATTGTTTGCTTTTATATAGGAAAAGACTTCTTATTTATCTTTGGTGGAAAAAATGAGTCTGAAGCAGTTTTGGGTGATGGCTATTTCCTGGATCTGGATCAGAAACACTGGACTGAGGTAACCAATGAAGATTTACCAAAATACAAGCTTATTTTTTGAATGCTTCAAATGTCAAGTACAGCGGTAGCTTGATTTTCAAGTTAATTTGTTTCCTGACCAAGCTCATACTCAATTTTCCCTACTTAAAATACCATTGATGCCTTCCAGACCTGCATTCACGAAGGTTTCCTACAGTTTTCTCACCTGCAACGTGATTGACTGCCTTGGCACGTTTCATTTTGTGCACAGTTAAAAAAAATGTATACTTCATACTAATGGTGTTTACTTTTCTTCAGTTTTTAATAAATATGTTTTTTTTATGTCTTGAATTTGTAAAAAAAAAAAAAAAATCATATTTTAATTTTTCACTAATGAAGGGTTCGGTGAATGTGCATATGAACTGGTTGGGTTTGGTACCTCTAACATGGTTAAGAACCACTGGTCAAGCTTTAAATCATTGGTGAATCTTTTTAGAACATTTCAAAATCGAACATGACTTATTTTCAATATGCAATGCAATCTTGTTAGGTGGCAGTAGAGGGTGCTGCACCAGAGGCCCGCCATTCCCATTCAGCATGTTCCTACCAGGGCGGGCTGGTGCTTTTCGGAGGGCACGGAAGAAGGGGAGAGCCGCTGGGGGACATAATGGTGATGAAGCCAAATGAGAGAGGCTTCTGCTGGGAGAGGATCGATGTTCAGCCCCCACCCTGTCCCAGGTGGGTTCCTCACACTTACATACCGTATGCTTATAGGCCTCCTTTCATCAGAATCAAGTTTTCTCCATCCATCCATCCATTTTCCAATCCGCTTATCCTCACAAGGGTCACGGGGGGTGCTGGAGCCTATCCCAGCCATCTTCGGGCAGTAGGCAGGGGACACCCTGAACCGGTTGCCAGCCAATTGCGGGGCACACAGAAACGAACAACCATCCACGCTCACACTCACATCTAGGGACAATTTAGAACGTTCAATCAGCCTGCCATGCATGTTTTTGGAATGTGGTAGGAAACCGGAGTACCCGGGGAGAACGTGCAAACTCCACACAGGGAGGCCGGAGCTGGAATTGAACCCTGTACCTATGCATTATGAGGTGGACGCACTCTCAACTGGATCACCGGGCCACCCCATTCCCCTGCCCCACCCCACTATTCTCTCTC
>NW_017805145.1:247445-271141 GCF_001891065.2 Hippocampus comes | reverse complement strand
TTTTTTTTTTATGTCTTTTGAAAGGCAAAGACCTGTAAGCAACACGGGTATTTGAATTTGGCGCCATTGTGACGTGGAATTGTGAGTCATTATTCAAGTACATTCCCACTTGTGGTTGGTACACATCCATTCAACTCAGCAAAAAATGGCTTATGGCGACAACGCACAGCGTCTAAAACTTTGCATTAGCTTCCTACCTCAGAGGAGCTGAGGAATAAACTGCTTGAATTTATTTTGGCAGAAATTAGTAAGCAATCAGAATAGTGCTGTCTTAAGGTTGGCGATGAGAGCAGCCAATTTAACCCCTCGTGGTTAGTACAGTGGACAGTTTATCATGTTATCAGATTACAGGGTGCATGAAAGGGTTAAAGAAAAACAGGTGAAGTTTGTCTGTCTGATTGTTGTTCTTGTTGCATGTCTTGAATGCACAAAGAAAGTACCAGTGCTTCAAGACAGACGTGGGACGTCATTGCTCAAGTAGACATGCTGTGGAGTATGCAAAGTATCAGGGAGATGTGTGTGTGAGAGAGAGAGAGAGCGTGTGTGGGAGACAGGACTGGGTCGCCAATCCGAACACGTTCGTCAGAACTGTTTATGTTGAGAACTGATCTTACTTGAACCCCATTTTTGGTGGAAAAATGGCCTTCCCTTCAGATGGATAAAAACCCACTTCGATGTTTCTGCTTAGTCCGCATCCAACAAACACAATATTTATCAGAATGCCATGCTAATGGAGGCACATAGAACATTTAACCTCCTAAGACCTGAACTCTTGCAAGGCATGCATTTTTATTTGATTTTTATTTTCTCTTTGATATTTAGGCTAATTGGGACCTGATGAGTGTAAAAACAAAGAATAATCTTTTTACATGATGTAACGTCCTCGTAAGTGGACGCCAGGCCCTTGTAGTCCAAAATTTAACATTGTAGTCTTGACAACCCAAAACGTCATGTCCACACATGTGGACGCCAGGTCCCAGGAGGATAAAGCAAATGTAAAGCACATTTTTGAAAATTCTGAGCAAACTGTACTGTACTGTAGATATTCGCACTGCGCCCATGTGATTGGCGATCACCTGATTGTGGTGGGCGGAGTTTGGCTGCATTCAGACAGCGTGCCCGGGGTGGCCCTGATCAACCTTTCCAGGCGCTGCAGCGTCGAGTTCCGTCTGATCACGGTCAGTTCAAATTGCTTCAAACCTGATTTCATCGCATAGACTTGTCGGGAATCTCACTGGTGCTTCTCCTGCCGTTAGGCCTCAGTGCCGTGGCCTCTAATGTTGCACTCGTTCTGCTCCGAGCTGATGGTCCAAAAGGAAGCGGAGCTGATCCTGATTGGCGGAGGAGGCAACTGTTTCTCCTTTGGGACTCATTTCAACCCTCAACTTGTCACCGTGGATCTCAGCCCGGCACTGACAGAAACCGAACTGACTTTAAGGGGTTCCGATGTGACCAGGCAAGAGTTTGTCATCTAACTTGCCGGTTTGCAAAAATGTGTACACAAACAATCAGAGACATCTCACTGTCCTTTCTGGGGAGACTTTTATTTCTTTCATTTTCTCAACCTCCGTTCAAACGTGTTACTTCTTGCCTTGGATCGTAGCCCCATCTTCAAGCCGGGGTTCAGGTTTCTAGCCTGGGTTACAGTTTTAAACAAGGATTAGGGTTTCGTATCAGGGTTTTAATTCCAGGTCTCAAAGGAGAGTTTAAAACAGGATAAGGGAATCTGTCTAAGGTTTCAAAGTAGGGTTTCAAATTGACGTTTCAAGCTAAGGTTATGGTTTTAAAGCTGCATTACATGAAATTAGTTTTATCAACTGAGGTTTCAAGGCACAGTTAAGGTTTCGAAGTAGTTTCAGATTCGGGTTTCAAGACAAGGTTATGTTTTCAAACCAGGGTTAAGATTTCCAGTTCAAATTGGCATTTCTAAGGTTAGGGTTAGGGTCTCAAAAAATTTCATGTAAGGTTTGGGATTAGGCTGGGGATTTCACATTAAAGTTTCAAATATAGATCGGGGTTCCAAATCAGGGTGGAAAGCCAAGGGTAGAGTTTCAAGGCAAGGTTGAGGTTTAACTGTATAGTTGGGTTTTCAAATTAGATTTGTAAACCACATCACGCCACATCAAGTCATCAACGTAAAAGTCAACTACGTGAAGCACTACTCTCGCAAATGCATTTTCTGTCCCTTTTGACTTGCATACAAACTACACCCTGGACTGGTTTCCATTCACGTTGAATACTCATCGAAAAACATACAGTACACAAGCCCAACTTTTTGAATGTTTGCAAAACTACAGAAACTTCAAAATTAGAGACGTCTTTGTCTGCTTTCTGGACAGGCTTTTATTTTGTTGACCTCAGTTGAAAATCTTCTCATTTCCTGTCACGGATCATCACGTAGCATCGTGTCGATTGCGTGGGGTGGGGAGTGGCCATGGGTCGGCGACTCATTCAGTGAGGCGCCTGAAGGATTGGACCGCAGCACTGGCCGCGCCCCAGTCGCCGGGCTTGTGGTACTCGCCCTTCTCCAGGAAGTACTGACGGCCGCGGTAGTTGGGGTGCTCGTAGAACACCCACCAGCCGTCGAAAACCTTGCATGAGTTCACCTCCCTCCAGCGGAATTTTTCCAGGAGCGAGGGGCAGTCCTCCGTGGCCTCGAAAGCCTTGCCCCCAAACTCGGCCTTCTCGTACAACTGCATCTTGTAGACGCCCCCGCTTGTCTGCAATGATGGAAGGAACGGGGATAGTCAGGGAAACGACTCGGAAGGGCAACTCAAACTGGGTTTGGATGTCATTTGGGGAGGCTTAGATTCGCTTTTTGCCTGGAGATCCACAATCAGTTGTATATGGGTCCTGTCAAAGTACAGGTAGATTGATTTCTGGGGAGGTCAATGACTGCTGGTAACTATGAACGCAGCTGCGGGCATTGCTTTAGCAGGACAAATATGTTCACAAGCTGCACTAAATAGAGATACAGTGACATGTGCAAAACAAGATTTTCGTAAAAGTAGAAGTATTGATTTCACTCTTGTACTTTAGTAGAAGTAGTAAAAGTACAAATTTAAATGCTGCAAATTTTGGCTTGTCTCATCAGGGGTTGCCATAGCAGTTACTCGCATTTTTCATCCGGTGCAGATTTTACGCAGGATGCCCTTGCTGCAATGTAACCCACCCATGATTTTTGGGGACTTAGGGCTGGTTGGGTGTTGGGGCACTGGCTGGCAATTGAACCTATTGCATAAAAGGCCACTGCATGTACCACTTCACCACTAATGCACAAAAATGTCCTGTCAGCTGAAAAGTAAAAATTGATTTTTACTGTCAATATGAAATACGCATACTGAATTATATGTCAGTTGCTGCTGGTGTTGGCTACACTATTAAAACAAACCCTGCCACGAATTGCAAACATTTGTAAGTACTGTAATGGTAATTGACTACATCCTAAAAAGTTACATAATTGGGTACGTTTCCAGAAGATGGTGGCAAAGGACTACATAAAGCTCCTACATTCACTGCAATAAAGTTCCTTGGCACCAAGGTCCTACAAAATGGCGGCAAATCAAAACATGAAACTCCTCAGCTCACTTCACCATGGTTCTGTGGTAACAAGATGGCAACAAAGCAATACCGTGACATAGGTGAATTTGCAAATATGAGTGCAATCACTGTATTTGAGTTTTTGAAAGTCAGAAGTTGGTTGTTTTTAGGCTGGCACAAGACACATTTTTTGCTATGAGTCACTCTTGGACCTGACAACATCAAACACTACTCGTAAAGTAGTGATCAACCAAAATCTTGCCGAGGTTGAAAAAAAGTATTCGTACCATGCGGCATCAATACAATCGCCTCTTTCAACACTCAAGTCCTCCAAGTGAACGTGGGCACAACAATCGGGCTTGGACTTACAAAGTGGATCATCTTGCAGGAACTCAGGCGGTCGTTGAGGCCCATCCAGCGCTGGTACTCGGGGTACTCGCCCCGGGTCAGGACGTATTGATAGCCCAGGAAGTTGGGTCTCTCGTATACCACCCAAGCACCGCTCTCCACGCGGATGGAGTTGCAGCGACTCAAGTAAGTGTGGAAGTCGGAACAGTCGCTGTCGCACTCGTACCGGCGGCCCTGGAAGTTCTTGTCCTCATAGAAGACAATCTGCAGGATGGGACAGTAGAACATTTTCTTCCATCGAATCAGAATATGATTTTAATATCCTCCCCACGATTTGCCTGTCCAATGAAGAATTCCATCAATTTTCTACCGCTTATCCTGTGTTATGGTCATAGCAGATGACCCGAACCACTACACTGCCAATGGAATTCTCTGCATGAGCTGATTGAAGGCAAGAGGCGATAGACCACGGCCTGGATTGAGTGCCAGTCAAACGCAGGGAATTCAGTTGGAACCACCAGTCCGACTCTCATAGAAATGGATTCCATGCCAGCTGTGAGAATCACTACACTACCAGTGGAATCTTCAGTTCCACCTGACTTGGTGAGAAAGACAGACTACACCATGGACCAGTTGGAATCGCATTGACTGGAAATAGATTCCATGCCATGAGCACGAAACTCAGCTATGGGAATCACTATGCCTCCAACGGCATCTCCAAGATAGACTACAAAGTTGCCTGTCCAGCCAAGAATTACATTTGAATTTAGAGGTGTTCAATCCCAAGGCCGAGTAGTTGGGAAGCCAGACGAAAACAGCAAAATTTTTCATGTAGCTTTGCCTAAACTCACCCTGCCCATCTTGGATATTTGTTGCGACGCAGGCTCGATGATGCGAAGGTGGCAGCAGTGGTCGGTGTTTGCCCTGAGGTCTCGATGTTGCACTGAGACCTTGAGCGCTCCCTTTTATAGCCCTGCCTCGCCACGTTGGGGAGCGCCAACAGTGGGAGGCAAACAGAGGAACAATCGCTTTGTCATGAAAATGAGATCCAAAAATTGAGTCAGTGATTCTAGCGCTATTCAGTTTTTCCAGAAAAGCGAGGAAGGATTATGGCATAATGAATGCCGGGCATGGTAAGCGTCCAATGACCCCACTTGTCCACTGGCTGCGTCCAGTGCCTGCCCTCCCCTCACCATAATTTCATGTGCCAGCTACGCCGGGTTGCCCCCACCTGGCGAGGGATGAGCTGCCAACTCAGGACTTATTTCTGCCTTGTGGATGCATCCAGATACTGCTCCGTGGCACCATTTAATTATGGTATATAATTTACAAACAATTCAAACAGATGTGTATAATTCCAAATTTGAAAAGAGCACAAGACTGGTACACTGAAGTGAGCATCTTTATTATTATTATTTCTTTTTTTTTTAAGAGCAAGCATAATACATGTTTAAAAGCTGCATGGAAGTGTGACAGCAGCATACATTCATTGTTTTCGAGAAACAACAATGTAAGCAATAATATGACAGGTTTTTTTTTTAATGGCTCACTATGTACAGAGGAAGCTAACCTTGACATATCAAAGGTATGAAGTGCAAACAAGGTGGCCGTTAGGATGAGTACAAAAATATAATATACATGTTAATTCCAGTGACTGACAGAAAAATATACTTTGAAGCACACGTGGTTGGTTGGTGAATGAGCGAAGACAGTCGCACTCACAATAAGGAACTACTTTCCCCATGATGAGGGGGAAAAAAGTGATCTCATTGATAGAGTATGACAATCCACACGAACTGCAGTAGTAGAATTATTCAGTAATACATTAATCCTAACGTTAACATTCAGACATGCAAGGGAGTATCAACTAAATCAAGGATGGGAAAACATTTTCTTATCAACCATTTTACATTTTAAAGTTCTCTGATGGTCACAAGAAACGTCAAATGTATTAAAAATCGTTCATATTTGGAGCATTTGTGCATTAAAGGATTTCAGATTTTGGTGGAGGTCTGTTCTCAAATCAGGGCTCATCTTTATGTAATTCATGTAAACTGCAGAATTTACTGGTTTTCCCTTCATTAGTTTGAATGCAGAAAATAGCGTCAATACAAGTGACCTGTCGTTAACACATTCCAACAACAAAGGAGCCTTGGATTCAAGTTTAATCCCTACATTTTTTGCCATGAATGTCCGTATCAACTTCTTCAACTGAAATAAATACCACAAAGGTGAGAGGTCAACAACTCAACAAGCCATAGGCGAATGTCCCACCGCTCCTCCTGTCTTAATGCACGAGTCGTTCGCCGTCGTCTCGTTCACCGTCGTCTCGTTCACCAGGGCGCCATTGGAGACCTGCAAGGAGGACTCGGGGGGCGGGATCAGGCTGTCCAGTTCCTGCCTGTGTCCCGTCTCCAAGAGCCAGTCGTGGAACTTGGCCTCCACCAGTTCCTGGAACTTGCACTTCTGCTCCCTACAGAACGAATACAGAACACATTTTAGAAGTGACCAAAAGAAGCTAGCTCTTTGTTAGTTTAATTTATTACACTTTTGTGTAGTTATTAACGGTTCATGCATTAATGAACTTTTTTCTGTTTGAGTTTGAAATGTCCGACTGTAACTGAATGCACTTTGTCTCTCGACGAATGTGAGGGATGCTGTATCCCCACCCCACTCCACCCCTCATTCCCCAAGTACCAGCAAGAGCATTAAAGCGTGCACACTTGCTAGTGCGACCGGATGAACGACTGACGATAGATGGACTGTCAGACCGGTGAAATTTACTGACAGAAGTGCGGTTAAAATAACCTGGCGCACAGATAGACTGACGATTATAGTTTGGTTCGGCTTCACAAAATGACAGACTGACGGGTGGGTGCCCAATCCGCTGACGGACCGACAACATTTCGTAAAATGCCCACTTCTGCGTAAGAAAACATCTTCACTCACGAATAGACACGCTCAGTTAATGTTGTACAGTAATCCCTCGTTTATCGCGGTTAATGGGGACCAAAACCACCCACGATAAACGAAAATCCGCAAAGTAGCGTCCAATTAACATAAACAGGTAAAAAAAATATATATATATTTTTATATATGTTTGAAAAAATCCGATGCACTGAACCCGCGATAAACGAACCGTGAAGTAGCGAGGGATCACTGTATTTGGTTTCTTTTGTTGAAGTGCTTTTCACGCAAATATCGTGTGTAATTAGGACTTTTGGTCAAAGTGTGAGAAGACCATGCTTTGGACTGTTTGGCCTTGGTGGATGGGTGCAGTCTACTGAGTGACACTGTCATTATCATTGTAAAAGTTATGTCATTAGAAGTGTAGGTTGTGGCCAGTGTAGTTGTGCATATTAAAACATTGGATTGTTCTTACACTGTCCAGTCAGGGTTACAGTGAGTGTCAAGTCCCTCGAGCAATAGTGACACACTACTGTGACCGACCATTCACATTAGCTAACCTTGTTATTGACTGTTGGCTTCAATTCTCCATTCAAACACTACAGTCATGCGATGGAAAAATACAGCCACCACACAGTCTGTGTATGGTAACTTCTTTGTTTGGTGTTTAATGTACATCTTACAGCATTTACGACTCTATTTTAAGTGTATAGGAGGTGATCCACTGGCAGTTAGTGCCATTTTTCTGTCTTTCAAAAATATATGTTCATGTTTATTTACAGCGCAAGCGCTTCAAATGAAAAAAAAAATACCTTCAGGCAAACTTACAACACAATTTTTATAGTTTTATTTTGGAGCAATTTATTTTGGGAGATAGTTTGCCATTTATATTGACTGGCATTTGCCACACTCTAATTCTGAATTATGAATTCTGCCTAGAGCTATATTGCACAAGTATACATTATTATTCCCCGTGAAATGTACGTCACAAATTGGTCAAGAAATTGGAGTTAAAAAAAAACAAAACAAAACAATTGAAATCGTTTCGTATCTTGATACGCTAACATTATATTCTAAAGTGTTAAAAAAATGAATGTGAAAATCAGTTGTGAAGTTTGCCCCTAGATAGAAGAATAATACTCAATGAGTCACTTAATCGTCTCTTGAAGTAATTGATGCAAAATACTATACTACACTACAGCCAACAGAGGCTATATCGTTTTGCAAGTCGTTTGTGATGGCGTTTTTTTCCCTTATGTTACAAGGCCATTAAAAAAAAAAAAAAAAAGCTTAAATAAATAAATAAATAACCCACACGTCCATCTTCTATACCGCGCATCCTCAAAAGGGTTTTACTTTGGGGAAGTGGCAGTGTTACACACCTGGCCAGGGGCAGATTATTGAAATAGAAATAAATAAGTTATTTTTTGACAAATTAATTATTTGTTTTCCTCATGGTGGGTGACGAATATTGAACTGAAAGCCCATCTACATTTGACAGGGCACTCACTTGTTCAACTGGGCCTCCAGGACAGTCTTTTGCCATCTTTGTATCCTCTTCTGCTTGTCCTCGATTGCTGCCTGATAGCGGGTCGCAAACCCCCCCGGCACTTCGCACGTGTCCCCCTTCATGTGGAAAGGCACTACCAGCATGTGGAACTCCTCTGGGGGCAGGAGACGGTAGCAAGCGGGGTCGGGGTTAGTGGAGGGCTTGACCGGGTCGGTCCCCAGCAGCAGCGGCTGGTCCCACATGTTGGGTACCACCGCCAGCCCCACGCTGGCCATGTGGTCCTCCAGGGAGGGATAGAAGGTGTGGAAGGGGCCCAGGGTGATGTCAGTGTTTCCGGGCAGGAGCAGAGGGCGTGTGGGCGTCATGGCGTGGAGCGTGCAGCGGGATGAGGCTCCGATGACAAACCTGCCCGCCGCGCACACCACGCGCATGTTCTGGCAGCAATTCACATGCACACTGGTCTCCACTGGACCTAGAACCACTGTGCAATCCCTGCACTTGTCCACACTAACCGACCTGGGGAAAAAGACCAAAATGTTAAATTAGAATCAAGTCTGGATTATACAATACACTGCATCTTGTGACTGTGTGGACAAAAAACAGTTTTTATTCAAACTGATTAAGATTCAACGGAAATAAGTATTTTTTCATACATTCAACCAAATTTTGCTGCCAAATATAAAATCCGAATCAGGTCTGGATTATCTACTCATCACACTGAGACAAAAAAAGATTTGACTCAGGTTGAAGATTAAGACTAAATTGTATTTCGGTGTTTTTGTGAGTGTGAATGGTTGTTTGTCTACTTGTGCCCTGTGATTGGCTGGCGACCAGTCCAGGTTACACCCTGACCTAAAACTGCTACGATAGGCTCCAGCACGCCCTGATGAGGATAAGTGGTTCAGACAACAAATGAATGAATGACATTAGACTGAGAAAGAAGTGCATGTTGTGAACATGCAATCTGTCTCAGATCCAGATAGAACTTGACTTGACGTTACAGTATCTGACTGTGTGGACACACAACTGTTTTGACTAAAATTGACTGAGATCTGATAGACTGTATCAGATATTTTTAAATGGGACTTTAATTGTAATCCGAACAAAATCCAGTTTCAGCCTGGGATGAGATTACAGTTTCTGATTACAACTAATGCATTTTGCTCAAATCAAATTTGACAGCCACAAAAATGGGCGAAAAGAGTGTGTCCATCCATCATACTAAAATCCACGATAAACAAATTTTCAAGATCGTGTTCTATTCAAGACTTCAAAAAATATTGCTTTTTTTTCCCACAACAGCTTACATCTGTGAAAATTGTTCTCCTGAAATGTATACATACATATGCTGGCTGTATTAGCTTGCAAATTGGTATTGTGCTAGATCAGGGGTGGGCAATCCCAGTCCTGGAGGGCCGCTATCCTGCATGTTTTCCATCTGTCCCTTCTCCAACACACCTGATTCAAATGATCAGATCATCAGCAAGCTCTGTCGAGGCCTGAACAATTAAATCAGGTGTGTTGCAACAGGGACAGATGGAAAACATGCAGGATAGCGGCCCTCCAGGACTGGGATTGCCCACCCCTGTGCTAGATTGATGGAGCAGAAGACAAAACACATTTTATCAACCGACTTGTGTAAATACATTTTCCAGTAGGCTACTGTATATTCAATTATTTTATACATTAGGTTATGTACAGGTAGTTTTTTTTTTCTTCATTTACAAACAAAAAGGACCATATAAAAGCTATTGTGAAAGAAATACTAAGTAGCATTTTATTCACTGAACAGTTCGCTTTGCAAATTCCCAGTCTTATAAGCAGCTGACTTGTGACCTTAGAGTTGCAAGTGGACATTATTAACCTGAGAGGCGAGAGGAGGTAGATGAAGGCGTCAGCACATCGGTGGATCTTAATGTTGGCTCCTGTCATCTTGTCAGAGGTCTTGGCAAGGGTCTGCTTACAGACCTGAGACATGAGCACCATCTTGCTCCCAGCTGGGGCCATGTGAGTGTTTCGGGCTATCTTGGCACGCTTCATAGCGCCTTCCACTAGATACAAAGAGAATGGTAAGGTAAAGTAAAGACAAGCTTGAAGGAGGAGATTTGTGTATTTTTTAAGATTTGGGGTACTTTGTTGGGCCCAGGCTAGCTTCTTCCCGGAGCGCAGGCAGGACGTTATCCCAAAAGGATTGAGAGTGAGGTTATGTTGAAGACAGGAGATGAGCTGGTGAAGAGGGAAGGAATGGCTGAGAGCAGAGTAGCCTGCATGCATCTGTAGCGGACCTCTACTCAACAACCTATGAACAGGTTGGACAGGCCTGCCCGGGTGCTCCCAGCCCTCCAGGAGCAGACCCAGACTGTGTACGGCCTCCAGTGAGATCTGGGAGCAGACAGGCCACAGGTCAGTGATCAGTAACCTGATGTGAGCTAACACGAGTGGGTGGTCCACACACCTGACAGTCACGCGGGACCCTACCAGACTCAGACAGCTGGTTTGGCTCCACCAGCAGCTCCAGAAGCTCCGCAAGGTGGCTCTGCACAAAGGACAGGTGGGCCTGGTCGTCCCAGTTCTACTGAACAACCAAAACACATAAAATAAATAAACAATCGATTGTGGCCACGTTTATTCATATCGTGTGCTCGCAAAACTCCTCAGTTACAAGAGCAACAGAAATACGGGCTGGGTCATGGAAGACCTTATTCCATTTTGGTGAGAGTTTGGATAATGGGGTAACTCCTAGAATTTATATTCAACTTTTGCAAACATTTAATTTTAAATTGTGCTTTATTTTTTCCAGATAATATATGAATCATAATGACCAAATTCAGACACATGGAGGAAGTGTGTTTCCATAAAATTATGCAATTAGAATCGCTCTGCCACTAAATGTCATTCTACTAATTTTGGTAAAGGGTATATCTATTTTGTTGTTTAATTCTCATTTGCACGGTATCTTATAATTTATCTACATCGATGCTTGGTTTTAATAATTTGAATCTTATTATTTTATATGATTTTATTGTGATTTCTGTAATGTCTTAGTATTTTGTTTGTCTTTCTGTAATGCTTTCGATTTTTTATGTAAAGCACTTTGAACTGTCTTGTACATGAAGTATGCTATACAAATTAACTTGCCTTGCCAGCTCTTGTGGTGGCTATCATCTGATATTCTAAGTGGACCTAATGTGGTGACGGGTGAGTGTGTTCAAGTACATGAGGATGACCTTGTTCTGGGAGCTGGTCTTGGCCTCACGTTCTGATGGAGATGGAGAGCGTGTGCGATGGCTGGGCCACTCCTCTCCAATGAGCGATTTACGCAGGGACACTCGGTTCAGCTGTTGAATGTGAAGGAAGAGGAGGAACTGCAGCGTGTCCACGGACCTCTGGGAAACAAAGAAACTACATCAACATGAATGCCAGCGTGTGAATCTGGACACTTGCCGATAAAAGGCATGGCCGAGCAAGTGACGTCAGGAGCTGGAGTTGGCCGGTGCTTTGGTTCAGTGTGAGTGTATCGGTGTTGTGGCAGGCAGTGCTCTTTGTGAGTGTTCTCATGAAGTATTTGTGTGTTTGACTGTTTGTCCCATGTGTTTTTCTTGTGGCTCTCCTTTCCTAAAAGCAGGGGCATTAGAGTACCTTAAATCCTCCCTACTTTGTTTCCCCTCACATGGAGCAGTTATACATGATTGTATTCTGATTTAAATTACCATAGTGTTTTTACAACATTACCAACACATTTAAACGACTTTGCAGTAGGTCCGAACGGCATAGTCCAGTCAAAAATATGTGCTCCATATGAGCAGTAACACGCTTCCGGAGTTGAAGTCACAAATTATCCTTTTTTTCCTACCATTTTTAGAGGGATGCAAACTGTAACCCAAAATAAACCAAATTAATAAAAATAATAAAGGGAGGTATGTGTTGGGGGTTTTTTTGGTGTACTGCTGCTTTCCCCTTGTTCAGCAAAGCAAAGTAGAGCTGCTATTCAGAAAGAGTCAATAAAAACAATACACGATAGGCTTTGGATGCTGTAATGTAGCTGAGGAATCGGGGGACTAAAAATAGACGTGTTCCATTTACAAATGCACAAGTAGCTGGGGCCGCAACTCAAAGTGAACCAGGATGTATAGGTAGTACAGGATTACATTAGAATAATTACTTTCTTTTTGTTTAAACTAACAAAAGTTTTTAAATTATTACTATTTATTTTACCTCGTTCCTATGTTGGTCAAGCTCACTTTTGCTTGAACACTGGGAGAGACACTCTGCCCATTCCAGTCGGTCCCCGGGTGAGTGGCCAGTAAAGAGGTCAAAGGTCTCAAAGTAGAGCCATGCTAGGTCTTCTGCAAGCTGCAGCTTTCCACATGCAATGTGCCTCCACATGAGCCAGGTCAAGGACGGGAAGCAGCCATCGCGGGTGCGCACATAGGTGGCCATCTTGCGAAGGTAGTGCAGGCTGAGCTTGGAGGAGGGCGCCACCTAAGATAAGGGATCACCCCTGAGTTATTTTGTAACTGGATGCTTGATTTGATGGTGTACACTCACCTGAAGGGCACCCAGGAGGAAGGGCTCCATACGTGGCCAGATGCTTACCCTGTCTGAATCCATGTCTGAGGAAATAGAGTACGTACTGTATCAAATCAGTTTGACTAGTTCTTAAAAATTCATTTGCATCTATTATTTCAAATATGTTATTGTTGATATTGTATGTAGCCAACTGACACTGAGCAAACGTGAAAGATACACATCAATACTAAAACTGAAAATGAATTGATATTAAATAATGAATGTAAATGTCTTTGGGGATATCAGGGTTCATCAAATTCCATGTATGTGTATGTAGATATATTTATTTATTTTTTGTTTTGTTAAATCCAGTAGAGTTTAAATTTAAGACAAGCTTCCGAACGATGCCCATGTCCCAAAGTTGCTACAGTCCATAAATTACATGCATTTGCTCTTAAGAGCCACAACTAAGACCACATCACTGTTTTTGTTGGTTCCTCTATTGTGAATGCGTGATGTTACTACGAGTCATTCGGGTCAATTATTTCTTAGATTTTTTATTTATTTATTTTTTTACAATTTCCAATCCATAAATCCCACTTGGCACCATGTGCTAACATTTCTTAATACTGCTGAAAGACTTCCGATGCCAAATAAGACCTTGCACTGAGAATTAATGACTTTTAAAACTGAACTTTATGCTGCCATGACAACCAGACTGCTGCCACCTTCACCTGACTCATTGCAGAGATCTTTGTAGCAAAACCACGGCGAAAACGAACGCTTTCACATATCGTCAAACCTGAATGTGTTGTCTCAAGAGACAAGGGGCGCGTCTAACTATCAAATCGGACATTTGTCGCCCAAACGAGACTTGCTCACCGCCGTGAACTTAGCCTAAAGTGACAAGTTGAGCTAAAGCGAGGCTAACAAACGCGACTCTTACCTTCACTCTTCTTCGACGGCCAAACGTCTGCTTGGTCCATCTCGCCGGGAGAGCGCCTCGTTGAGAGGTCCAAACCATTCACGTGTTAGAAGTCCACCAGTTTGTTCGGAGGTTTGTTGAGAGATTCAGCCAAGCTGGGGAACATTTCTGCTCTACTTCCTATTTGGCGCCCTCCTCCGCTGCTCGCGAAGAGGAGGACAATGCTGCCCCTATTACCATGCTGCGCATGCGTCAATGAGTACACTCTGTTGCCATGTCATTAGGTACATCCATCCATTCATCCATTTACCAATCCGTTTATTCTCACAAGGGTCGCGGGCGTGCTGGAGCTTAGCCCAGCTGTCTTCGGGCAGGAGGCGGGGTACACCCTGAAGAGGTTGCCAGCCAACAGCAATCATTCCATTAACCTGCCATGCATGTTTTTATAATGTGCGAGGAAACCACACTACATGTATCTGGAGAAAACCCACCAGCACGTGGAGAACATGCAATCTCCACACAGGAAGGTCCCTGAATGTGTTGTCTCAAGAGACAAGGGGCGCGTCTAACTATCAAATCGGACATTTGTCGCCCAAACGAGACTTGCTCACCGCCGTGAACTTAGCCTAAAGTGACAAGTTGAGCTAAAGCGAGGCTAACAAACGCGACTCTTACCTTCACTCTTCTTCGACGGCCAAACGTCTGCTTGGTCCATCTCGCCGGGAGAGCGCCTCGTTGAGAGGTCCAAACCATTCACGTGTTAGAAGTCCACCAGTTTGTTCGGAGGTTTGTTGAGAGATTCAGCCAAGCTGGGGAACATTTCTGCTCTACTTCCTATTTGGCGCCCTCCTCCGCTGCTCGCGAAGAGGAGGACAATGCTGCCCCTATTACCATGCTGCGCATGCGTCAATGAGTACACTCTGTTGCCATGTCATTAGGTACATCCATCCATTCATCCATTTACCAATCCGTTTATTCTCACAAGGGTCGCGGGCGTGCTGGAGCTTAGCCCAGCTGTCTTCGGGCAGGAGGCGGGGTACACCCTGAAGAGGTTGCCAGCCAACAGCAATCATTCCATTAACCTGCCATGCATGTTTTTATAATGTGCGAGGAAACCACACTACATGTATCTGGAGAAAACCCACCAGCACGTGGAGAACATGCAATCTCCACACAGGAAGGTCGGAATCGAACCCTCGACCTCTGCACTGTGAGGCCGGCGTACTAACCAGTCGCCCACCATGCAACCGGCCAACATCCATTATTAATTAATATCATGGAATGCGTCAAAATGTTATTTATGCTAGAAACGGTGACACTATTAGAAATAGTCTTGAAACAATCTGTTTCCAGCTCAAGGTTCCCTGTCCAAAATAAAGTAAACTAGAGTATTTACAATACGAGCCAAACCGGTTCCCTTCACAATGACAATATAGTGTGGAATCTCAATTCATCACAAGCCATACACTCAGTGCCGCGTTTTCGGCCGTTCACACAGTCGTTGGCTTCCGCTTTCGGGAATACGCTTTAATAATTTTGTTGATAATCTTGATTGGCTATTTGCGTGGATGATTAAAAACTAAGTGAAAGAAGTGTGATTCTCAATACTTCATCGGTATTATCCCGCAAAATGTTTGTTTGTTTTTTACATGGTTCACAAAAGATATTGTTATTGATTACTCTTTTTGTGGAGGATCGCCCGAATACAGGTATATATCTCTTTAAATGTGGGTGGGGTTTCGACACGTCTCCCGGTAGGCGGGACTTCCTCGACAAGCCGGAAAAAAGGCTTTCCTGTGACTGGCAGCTGGATACAACCTTCAGAAGAAGCCGGCTCTTCTTTTCAAGATTTCGTTAAATATATATATTTTGGGGTTTATATATGGCGACCAAAGGGATGAAACTGTACAGTGTGTGTTGTTTGCTTCTCTGGGTTATCACTGCAGTGTTTGCCGGGTAAGTAAGTGGTTTTGCGCTGAAATGGTCGCTCACGCAGCATCGCCAGCTGGTACACATGTTCCACTGTGATTGGTTCAACCGGTGCAGTGCACAAGAGGCTAAACTACTCTTGTTTTTACATTTGTTTCGGTGTTAATTGTGTCATTAAATGGAACAAGCTAGTTCTGTAAGTAAGAAACCCCCATGCATTTGTCTACCAAACTAGCCTGTTCACTTGTCTTTTTGTCCCAGCAACAGGATTATTGTGTTGGTACATGCACATTTGTGAATGGTTTTTAGCTTATGTATTTCTCCCGTAGGCGAGATTTTTACAAAATCCTTGGGGTGAGCAAGAGTGCATCAATCAGGGACATCAAGAAAGCCTACAGAAAGCTAGCTCTCCAGTTACACCCCGACAGGAACCAAGACGACCCCAAAGCTCAGGATAAATTCGCCGACTTGGGCGCTGCCTACGAGGTATGACACATTTTTAATTTTCCTACAAAGCTTCAGAAGTGATAATTCATACAAAGAGTCAGATTTCGTGAAATGTCTTCCGGAAGACCCCGAGCACACGGCTTTTATTCGCTGAGCTGATCGGTTGCCCGTGGAAACATTAGGCTCGTCGTGATTGGTCAACTGTACTGTGTGGCTGCATCGGATTGGCTAGATATTGCCGAAATATAAAGTTATTTGCGATAACGTCTTGTGGTTATTCTAATATTCGAGTCGCACTGCTGTCAATGGCTTAACATTTCGGAAGATAAATACATAAAAAGTGATTTCGCGTTTTTGAAATATTTATAATGTTATTGATTTATGGCTGCATCACAACTTCTACTTCACAAAGATGATACAGTAATGCCTTCTGTTGATGGACACTGTCCTAGGTTTATTATTGTCACAATGTCTTTAGTTTTGCGGTTTGCACCGGTATGACTGGCACTCTGTTGTCATGTGGTCTTGTTTTTCCCCAGGTTTAAAAAAAAAAGTTTTCCTTGCTGTCCTGTGGGGTTAAGATAGCACACGTTGTTAATATTCGTCAACTGTGGGCGTGTGAAGCCCTTTGAGGCTCTTGTGTGATTAGGGACCATGTAAATAAATTTGACTTGACTTTTCATTTACAGGTTCTTTCAGATGAGGAGAAAAGGAAACAGTATGACGCATACGGAGAAGATGGACTTAAAGAAGGCCACCACAGTTCACACAATGATATCTTCTCCAGGTTGGTCCTGTTAACATAAATGGAAACAATAGACATCAGGATTCTTGATTACAGTAGAACCCACTGTGTTTTTAAACATCTCAACATCTTTAAATGTGAAATCGAGATAGCCAACACACACTAGAACCTGTAACATTTACTCAAAATATACTTGAGCAATTCACACATTTTTTTAAATGAAATTTGAGTCATTTAATTTTAAGTTACATTCACTTGCCAGTGTCAAGTAAAATTCTCTTGAGACGAATCTGTCATAAAAATAGTATTACTTTATTACATTTATGTAGAATTCGAACTTGTCAATTCAAAAAGTAAATCTTACATCTGTACTGTATTCACTGTCATGACACTTGAGTACATTTTACTTCGTCTTGTTTAAAAATTCGAATATCTTGTTTTAAGTTGTTTTCCTCAATACAATTAAGTCAATGTTTCATATTCACAATTGGTACTTGTCGTGTCACAATAATGCTTTTCTATTCTTTATTCAACCTACCTTTGTCACGAACTAAAATAAAACAAAGTTGTGGAGGTATCCCCAAAATGGCAATACCACAAAAAATATTGGGAGGCATACATTTTTTTTTTTTTTGTTTGAGTGGCATAATTAATACATCACTTAAACCTGTTTGCTGTATTGAAAAATGTCAGCCACAAGCCCCTAGTAGATCAGGGAGATGAAAATCCCTCTTAAAACACCCTGCAACCCACTATAATCAGTCAAGATAATCTTTCAGAGACATCCATGAATTGTTTGACTTTCATTGGAAGGCTACAGAGTGCTCAAATTTCGTCTGATTATCTGTATGTGTGTACCATGCTTAACCCATGTGTTGCAGTCGATCTAAATAAGTTTATATAACGCAACATACAATTTTACAAAAATTGTAAAAGTATTATTCCTGAATATTTATTTCACTTTCAACCACTCGACATGTTCAGTGGCATCAGTGCTATACATACACATATAGTTCTTATTTTATTCTTTGTATTTTTGCCCTCTATGGACAATAAAAGCGGTATTGTGCTATGACCAAAACATAAATATAAATCTATATAAATAAAACATGAATTGGAACATTTCATATCACACACTTTTTAATGCTGTGTCTTTGATTTAAAGATGACAATACGCAAAAATCTACAAAAATTGTAGAAATTGTAACATATGGGGTAACCCATGTGTTACAAACATCGTAGAAATTGCAGCACAAGGGTTACAGTCGAAAACAATCCGTTCTACAGCATTGGTTGAACGTCACCTGTTGCGAAACTATCCTCGCACGAGAAATAAGGACAAAAGCATCCACTCAAACTTGCATAGCCAGAAACTTTTATTATCTCACCTGTCTTCTTTTTTATGTCTGGTACCCTTCTGTCCTGACATGAATTAAAAAAAGAAAAAAAGCTCCACACAAAGAAATCAAAAGAAAACGCAATGCCCTTAGTGTCTTACCTGAGAGCACAAGCGTCAGATTTGCCCCGCCACGTCATTTATGTGGCCCAGGAAAGCAAATTTGCCTTGCTAAAATCTGTACTGCAATTTCAAATTGTCATGTGAAATGAATAACGTTGAGATTCTGCAATAATTTTTTTACCCTGTTTACACTCACTTGAACAAACTATTATAATAGAATGATTTCAGAACTAGTCATCATTAATTTGTTGTGTACAAGTAATAATGCGATGTGACGATAAAACATTTGTGTGGTTTCACTGTCATAATGGCCCTCCGAGGGAAGACGTAACTCCAAAGTGGCCTGTGACAACATTGAGGTTGACACCCTACCTTAGAGGCATATTAGTCCCTAAAGTGTTGCTGAAATTTCAGATTTTATGACTGTTAGAAATTTTCACTTTTGGGTTCTATGGTAATCATCACACTTGTTGAAAACAGAAAAAAAAAGGAGAAGCCCCTCTGTGACCTTTGAGACATATTTTTCATGGAAATTGTGGTCAAATTTTAAATTGACCAACCGGTGATACGACAGTGTTGGCTTACAATTGTTGTGTCCCGATGTGTAGTTTCTTTGGCGACTTCGGTTTCATGTTTGGAGGCAACCGACAACAGCAGGATCGAAACATCCCCAGAGGAAATGACATCGTACTTGACTTGGAGGTCACGCTTGAAGAGGTCTACGCTGGCAACTTTGTAGAGGTGACTAAAAGTTCCCACATTGACTTGGCATGTTCTCACCATGCCTATGTAGGCTTTTTATGGGTACTATGACTTAGGTGCATTTCTGTTGGGCAGTGATTTAATCCACCTCTTAATTCCACTGCAATTGTTTCACAAAAACAGAATGCTTGAGTTCTATCCCAAGCGTCTTCGGGCGGTAGCAGGGGTACACCTTGAATTAGTTCCCAGCCAATCACAGGGCACACATAATACAACAAACAAAAAAGTTCCATAATAATCTTCCACTTCTTATTTTAAATGTCTTGATTTTTTTTGCGGCCAGGTTGTGCGTAACAAACCCGTAGCCAAAGAGGCGCCCGGAAAGCGGAAATGCAATTGTCGACCGGAGATGAGGACCACGCAACTTGGCCCGGGCCGCTTCCAGATGACGCAAGAGATGGTGTGCGATGAATGTCCCAATGTCAAGTGAGTCTCATTTTTTAAATTTTTTTATTTATCGCGATCCTTGAGAGGAAAGAAATTTCATCTGTGCTGTATGTTGCACAAAGAGCATATTTGACAGTAAAGCTGACTTGACTCGACTTGACTTGGCTTTGTTCAATGGAGCCTTTTTGTGCCATTTGCTTAATTACACCAGGCTGGTGAATGAGGAGAGAACGCTGGAGGTGGAAATTGAACAAGGTGTGAGAGATGAGATGGAGTATCCCTTCATTGGGGAAGGTAAGCTTCAGGACCACCAGTATGGTACCATTGTCACATTACGACACAGTAGCATGACAAAGGATCAAATAGCAGTGTGGTTGCTGCGCCAGTGAAAACACAGCTCTCCAAATGTTGTGATTTTTTATTTTATTTTATTTTTGGAAATCAACAAAAATATACTGCGTTTGTGTTTCTAATAAGACAAAAATATGAGTAAAAAAGTGCTTTCCATTTTAGTTTGCTAGATACTTCATTCAACTTGTGAGGGACATTCGATGATTTCTTAATTTATTAAAAAATACGTGTTTTACTCAGGGGAGCCTCACATCGACGGAGAACCCGGAGATCTGCGTTTCCGCATCAAAGTGTTAAAGTACAAGCCAACTTTATAACTTAACGCTTTGGTCACAGAATGCACAAGAACATGGCATTGAGGAGACATTTGTGTTTCGTAGACATCGCGTCTTTGAGCGCAGGGGAGATGACCTGTATACCAACGTCACCATCTCCCTGGTGGAGGCACTGGTCGGCTTTGAGATGGACATCATTCATTTGGACGGACACAAGGTACTCCTCGTCTGTTATGCTCACTTTCTCTTTAAAGTGCTGTCAAAGCACTGCAAACCGTTTTCTTTCTGCTCGGTAGGTACACATAGTGCGGGACAAGGTAACCAAGCCTGGTGCCAGGATGTGGAAGAAAGGCGAAGGCCTGCCCAACTTCGACAATATCAACATCCGTGGGTCTCTTATAATCACCTTTGACGTAGAGTTTCCTCAAACACAGATGGATGAAAAGCAGAAAAACGGTAAGTGCTTTGCATTTATGAAAAGAATCGATGAGAAAATTCCTGTACTGTTCATTTGGGGCCACTGTTGTGTAAATCTTGCCTTCGGTGCTGCTATAAGAGATTTGTCAGTCACTGTTTTTAACTGACGTTCGACTGACCACGATAAACGATTTCAATCCTTCTGCAGGTATTCGTAACCTATTGAAGCAAGGCTCCATACAGAAGGTATACAATGGACTACAAGGCTACTAGCATATGCTGCTTGGACTGACACGTACATGACAAACAACATGCAAACTACAACAGCAGCAGCAGCAGGACGAGCGTGACCTGCACTACATTTCTGGCCGCAGTCTATTTATGTTTGTTTTGTTTTCCCAACTCAGGATGTCTTGAATTTATTCGTTTTTACATTTCAACAATCTTTTCTGCGCACCCCCCACCCTCCAAAACCACATTTTAGGTGTATTTAAGGTTACAGGCTATATAAAAGAAGTGGGCGCTGGGGCCAATTTGATTTTGTAATAAATCAAATAAATCCAGGGAAAGTTTGCTCTTTGACTTTTACACAAATTGGCATTATGTTCACAACCAACAGAGGTTTTAAGGGGAATTGGTTTTCTCTTCGAGTCTCGAAGGCTACGTCTTCTTCTTTTACATGGTCTTTTGTTCCATTCACACATTTTGTTCATTGCTGAAGAACCAGCACACTTACATGTGAACAACATAGGAAATATACAATGGAAAACTGTAAAAATAATTGTTCAATTAGTGAAGTATTTTGCACTTCTATGATGCCTCTTTTTACTTTAATGATAAAATTCCTCACCTAGATGGGATAAACGTTTCAAATGCTGCACATTTATCATGGATCAAAATTTTTTTTCCCTTTGTGTTTTACAAAAGTGCAACGCTGCCTCCAACTGTGAATTAACTAGTCTTTTGTTTTCATTTCGGTTTTAAAGCTGAGTGGGGTTAACTGATTTTTGGGGAGTATGAATAAAGATTTCTACCGGTTGTGATGATGATGCTATTACTTGAATTCTCCAGTAGATTGCGATAGAGTTCCATATATGAACGAATTGATGAATGCGTTTTTCAGGAAACACTTCCATTTGGAATGCACTTGTTACCCAGTAAGTTTATTATATTGTAAGTATAATTAAATCCCACATTAACGTACAGTGGTAGAGAAGGCAGGTTAAACGCTTAAGTATAAACATGAAATTATATAACATTGTTTGGGGGGGGGGGGAGATTGGGTGTATGCAATGAATGTATCGGGCCATTTGGGGGCACTGTAAACTGTTGTGGTTAAAATTTCATACAAAGTACACTGCCACCTAAACAATATTTAGCTTTCCAATTACCGCCACCACAAGGCCAAAGTGTTACTGGTAATTAAAAGTGAGACGGATTTAAAAAAAAAAGAAGTGAATTTACCATTATTGTAAGACACTAATATTATACACAGTTTGAATATTAACACTGTGCTTGAGAAAAGAAAAAAAACTCATACTGTAAAAGCAAAATTCACACTCACATTCTCAGCTATGAATATTTTAGAGCACTGTGTGGAGTTTGCATGTTCTCCCCAGGCCTGTGTGGGTTTTCTTCGGGTACTCCGGTTTTTCTCCCACATTCCAAAAACATGCATGGCAGGCTAATGGAACACTCTAAATTGTCCCTTGTTGTGATCGTGAGCGGGTCCATGTGGGCCCTACAATTGGCTGGCTACCAGTTCAGGGTGTACCCCACCTACTGCCTGAAGACACCTGGGATAAGCTCCAGCACGGCCGCGACCCTAGTGAAGATAAACGGATTAGAAAATGGATGGATGGATGTATCAGAATCAAGGCCCGTGATCCACATTTGGTGAGCATCAAGTCTTGTTATAAGCCTAAAGCAGGCATTGGCACATGGTGGGCTGCAGACCACACACTGAGTGGCCCCTTTATTTACCCCCCCCCCTCCCCCCCAAAATAAGAAAATAGATAGATACAACGAGATACCCCAGAAAACATCTTAAACATGAAAAAATATCAAGGGGGTGTCAGTGATTATGCAAATCCACGGATGTCAAACTGCGAATATGCAGGGTGGACTGTAGTTTCAATATCATCAGTAACCGCCAGATGGCAGACATGTCTTAGTTATGCTTACACTGGGTCATTTACTGCCCTATATAAACTACATGAGTAGGCTTGATTGATTAATTGATTGATTGTTTGATTGCAGATTTGGAATGTTATGCAGGACAAACATTACCTCAATAATGTCAACATTTTGAATGAGTTCATTTTTGTAAAAAATGTACAAAATGATTTCTTGCACATACAATGGTTTCTTGTTGAGCAGTTTTGTGCCACCCTTAAATGGTCATTTTTATGCCTTTTAATTTATTGTTTGCCTCAAATATTTTGTTGTTGGGTTGAGATAGTGGCTCTATTATACATGCATTGAAAAATATATTCTCAATAATGACATACATTAGGACCATGAAAGCTACAGTATTTTGCATGTGCATTAAGCCTGCATTTTGTCAATTTCTAAAATAGCTTCTCTGACATACATATGGTTAGGAACCGTCTGGTCCTATGTGGTCCCCCCTGTAAAATGGATGAAAAATTGTGGGGCCTTCCAACATTTAATTTGCCCATCCCTGGTCTAAAGCATTACCCAACTACATTTCCCACAAGTACAGTACAAACAGTAATCGTGGTGGAATGCAGGGGCAAGTGTGTATATGTTACAATATGACAAACATTTCTGTTGTTTTCAGTCTTAACAGCCCTCTGAGGGAAACCATAACAAAAATGTATTTGCTGACTGATGGGTAAACACCACGTGTCTTTCTTTTTCTTTGGCTTTATTTTTTCGTAATGCCACCATCTCAGGGTGATCGGTGATCGCAAATTACATTACAAGAAATACATTAATATGAATATGTATACTTACAGAATTTAATTTTGATTGATGATGGCATCTTTACATTTTCTTTATTTTACTGTGATAAAACATTAGTTAACTTGTTTTTACATTTGTATGACAGAAATGTTCAAATTTTGCTTCAAACATCATCCCTACTCTTATTGAAGCTTTTAATGACTGACATTTGTCAGAGCCAGCAGTTGTACAGTCATGTGTGAACCACCTTGTGCGGC
>NW_017805145.1:239945-244945 GCF_001891065.2 Hippocampus comes | reverse complement strand
TGTGTGTGTCTTTGTGTGTGTGTGTGTGAGTGTGCATGCACTTTCCAGTTGTTGATGCAGATAAGTAGTAGGATCACACTTGACCCTGAGTGTAATAACTGCTAAGCGTAGCTGCAGGTTAAAGTGAGGGACAAGCAAAGGGACGGCTAAGTGGGCAATCCGTGAGAGAGTGCGCGTGTATGTTTGTGTATTGCGGCGCCAGTGGGTGTTTGGTCCAGCTCCAATAGTGTCTGGCCGTCACACGGAGGGTATTTGAGAACAACAACCAGAAAAAAAATGGCATTGTCTTACAACACAAAAAAACACTAATTCTGGCTGCTGTCATTTTTTTTTAATTAAATTTTTTCTTTCAATTTATTTTTAGTTTTATTTTGTATAGTATAACAATCTTCAATAGTTTGACTTTTTTTATTGTTTTATTGGTGTTTTTATATTGCAAGGTTATTTCTTATTCTTTGCAAGGCAAATCGTTTCAGAGAATGTATTTTTTAATATTTGGACATTTTTAAAAACATGAAGCACATATGGTTGCAGTCGTTTTTTTAATATATATACAGTATATTTGTATAAAACTATATTGTATGTACAATATATATATATATGTATATGGTAGGATGGTGTCCAGTACCCCTCCCTCCCGGCACCCTGTTCAGGATGAAAGGTGATGGAAATGGATGGATGGACTACTTTCCACCAGTCTGATATGCTATATCAGATCGGACCATATTTTGCTTTGTTTTTTTTTTGTTAATGTTGTAACCAACCGTAAAACCCTAATTTGTCAAGCCGATCATTCGTCATTGAATGGTTTGGAAAACCACCTATACCTGTGGGGGACCGCCACAAATGAATTTTGGTAGCAACTTTTCAATTTTTGCACAACCTGTCAGGAGGTAACTGTTATATTAATTTCTTTTGTTGCATAGAGAAGCCACTGTGCACCGCTTCTTGTGTAAGTCTGCTAGCCGGACAACTTTACTTTCTGTAAGTCAACGATGCTATGGCAACAGTGCCTCATATGACTGAAGTATCAAAAGTATCAATGTTTAAGTTTCATCTCAGTGGAATAGAGGTACAGTATCAACAGCGCAATCAATTTCTTATGCCACTCCAGCAGATGGCCGTCCCATCACTGTTTCAGCACATTTGTCGTTGTTTTTGTTGTCTGTGTGTGTGTTTTGGCTTGGAAACAGAACTCGATGTTGGGAAAATTCTACCAACAGTCACTAGGATATTATGAGTTCAGCATTATGCTATGAAAAGTCAATTACGCGAATCGAGAGTACCTTATGGGTCACGGCAATTGATCCCCTACGCCCCAACGCATGTGTTAGAATGTGTAACTAGAATAACTCCATTATACTGTCCCCAATGATACTGTTTTAAAGGTCTATGAATTATGATGATGCAGGGGGCAATACCAGCTGAATACCCCTTCATCTGCCATCGGTCGGGGCCATCATGTGGCTCCCACCCGCTGCATGCCCCTGGATTATTGCTGTCTGTCATCAAATCCAACATCCAATTGATTGATTGAGATAAAGACTTGCACATGGTTTGTCATGGTGCAGAGGCCAGCGAGGGCACGAGGAGGACAGGGGAAAAACAAAACAAAACAAAAAAAGGAAGGGGGGGGGGGCTGCTTCTTGCTGAGCGAAGGAGAGTCAAGTGACAAAACCTACAATTTGTGGGATGCGAACAGAGAGCAAACAAAAGGGCAGAGTTTGTGAGGAATAATGCATATCAGCCGTGTCGCGAGCACACCACAGCTTTGAACGCTGCTGGGGAGGACATAGTCCGCGGGCCCGCTGTCTGTGTGCTGCTGCCATATTAAAGCCAGTCAGCTCAAAGGCAAAAAGCCTCAACTATTCAACAATTGAATGGCGGGGCTCTCATTATGGCCCGCGTGGGAGGGAAAATGTGGCTTTTGGGGGGGTTTCTGCTGCTGTTTATCCCGATGCTTTTCTGTAGGCTAAACATAGTCAACTGTCATTACACTTCTTCACTGTTCACATTTATTTATTTCTGCCCTCAATTTTGTCATCTAATGGGCCGTGCAGTGTTGTTGCTTCATGTGGCTGATGGCTCTCCCACGTCCTGGGTTAGAGGACAAAAAGCGGCGTGGACCACCTATACAGATGAAAGCCACGTGCCCGTACATGATACATACGGCACTCTGTTTATGTGTCGCACTAATCCTTCATTGCGAGACTACCTTCGAAGCTGATCCGAGAAAAAAAAAAAAAAATTCTACTCATCAGACTGGAGGCCAGGGATGTGGTCCAGAGGAGCCTCCTAACAGGCCCATGAATGGCTCTATATTACAACTGTACATGCACTGTATGAAGACATGTAAATATGTATTAGGCGAGGTTGGGGGTCAAGAGGGGGCGAAGTGAGGTGAAAGCAGGCTTTGTGTCTTCTGCGGTGAAGGCTCCCCCGCTGGTGGCTGATCACAGTTAATAACACAGCACCGGGCTGTCAGAGGCAGTTAAGGGTGATGCTGGGCAGGCGGGGCCCACGCCGGGTCGGCATACACCGCTGCCTTTGGCCCCCAAGCCCGGACCCCGGCAATCAGAAGCAGGAGGAGGAGCCTGATAAAGAAGCTTGAAAGGCTGGAGATGAACATGAGACAAAACAAACAGAAAAACACTCAGGCTATGGATGCTTTGAACGCTCTGTGGGCGGCCTGATGGGAGTTAAAAAGCGGCATTGGTTAAGTGTTTATACAAGTAAAAGTAGTATAACAGTTATGTCAACACTATCCAGTATGAGTAGTGAAACTATGTCCATACATTGGCATGTATTTTTTTTAAGAAGCTAATGTATTACCTTCAAAAGAATGCATTTTCTGTGCATGCAGTGAAACCACATGCCAAAGCAACAGGTGGCACTCTAACTCCTAAATCGAAATACATTTCAGCCAGTCAGAAATCTCAAGAAAGTCATCTCTGGAAAAGGTGACTTTGGGAAAAGGGGAGTCATGGTCATCATTCTGGCGTCGCATCACCACCTCTATCCAACAATTTTTCTTCACCTCATTCATTATAACCAAGCTGACTTTGGGTGACAGGTAAGGTATACCCTGGACTGGTCACCTGCTAATACACTCACATTCAAACCCATGGACATTATCTAAAGTTTTTTTATAAACCTAATAAATGTTTTTTTTGTTTTTTTTTTTACCAAAATGGAGGATGCAAGACTTTCCATGCTCGCAACAAAAAGCAAAAAAGTCCACTTAGCGACAGCTTGTAACAGATCTGTAAAAAGACTATCTTCAAAGAGATCTTTCAAACGTTATTGTCAAGAACGGCAACTTCAAATAGATCTCCTAAGAGCAAACATGTACGAAGTCGTGTGGCCCGGTGTGATGTCCAGATTGGTGCTAACCTTCAAAAAAGAAGCTCTTATCTGCACTCATAAAACTAATACTCCTAATGAAGTTCCAGGGAAAAGGAGGGGAGCGGGACCAACGGCGACAGTGTCTGACCCTGAGAGTGTTTTATGCCCACGCCAAACAACTCTTGCCCTGCGTCTGTCAGTGAACTCCAAAGTCCAGCTCATCCCTGTCATCTAGATTAGATAACCCGCCTTTAAAAGCAAGCTACGCTGTTTGCTCAGCGACTCCGCGCTTCCCTAATAGCGTCTGATCTAATGGGAGATTGCAGAGCGTTTGTTGACGTTGGAGACCCGCGCAGTGTCATGGCAATGGCCAAACAACGCAAGGAGGACGAGGAGGGGGCTATATTTGGGTTGACAAAAGAAGCCTGTGTTTTAGAGGTGAGCTGTGTTGGCTGGATAAACATCAGCTTTTATGTCATTTGCAGGGAGGCGCATGTTATTAATACATGCTGCTAGCTGCAAGGTGTATACCCTGTTCGTTGCTTTCAGGAAACACAGCTACATTAACATCGATTAGTTCCACATAATAAGTATCTCGTTCTCCGTAGGAAAAATTTAAAACATTTGCTGCGATTCTTTGGTGGCTTTTATCATATCACATAAAACATATTTTCTCCTATTCTCGTCCTATTGCAATTTATGTCAACTAAGTGGTCAGTTCCACATTTGGAAGTCAGTCAAGCAAACATCCGCTGTCGACCGATTATAAATACTGAGATCAATGTAATAGTTAGTATTGGGGTTGAACAAGGGGCGGCACAGTCGTCGACAGGCATAGCACGTCCACCTCACAGTGAAGAGGTGCTGGGTTCGATTTCGGCCTTCTTGTGTGGAGTTTGCATGTTCTCCCCGTGCCTGTGTGGGTTTTCTCTGGGTAGTCCGTTTTCTTCCCACATTCCAAAAACATGCATGGCAGGTTGATGGAACACTCAAAATTGTCCCTATATGTGATTGTAAGCGTGAATAGTTGTTCGTCTATAATTGGCTGGCAACCAGGTCAGGGTGTACCCCTCCTACTGCCCAAGACAGCTGGGATAGGTTCCAGCATGCACACGATCCTCGTAAGGATAAGCGGATTAAAAAATGGATGGATGGGTGGATGGATGGGTCTGAACAATTCATGAATCATATTCAAATTGACAGCACAATGCAGAAGAATGCAATTTTCAAATTGCAAAGGCAGCAATTTGGGGGAAAACTCTGACACTGTCTTACAAACATTCCCCTTCATCTTAGTAGAGAATCTTCTATCACAGAATACACCTGACACTTTCCTCCACCTGTTCCAACCTACTCAATTTCTTCAGTGCCTTACCACACTCAATTTTACTCTGGACTGTCGACGCAGTCAGAAGGTAATCGATGCAATATATACATACACAGTTGTGCTTTATAAGGCAAACGTAAGTAGATACTTGAATCATTTCTGGTGTGATGCTTGAGTTGTAACAAACATGTACTATTTCAGCAAATCAATGCCTAAGCCAAGTACTAATAATAATAATAATAATAATAATAATCATAATAATCATAATAATAATTCATTTTATTTATAAGCGCCTTTCAAAATACACAAGGACACTTTACAATCAAAA
>NW_017805145.1:224506-239806 GCF_001891065.2 Hippocampus comes | reverse complement strand
GGCAAGGTTATGAATGGCTTTGAATGTGAAGAGGAGTATTTTGAAGTTGATCCTCAGTTTGACAGGGAGCCAGTGCAGCTGTTGGAGGATGGGGGTGATGTGATGGAAGGAGGGGGTTCCAGTGATGATACGGGCCGAAGAATTCTGGACCAATTGAAGTTTATGGAGGAATTTGTTGTGGACACCGAAGAGAAGTGAGTTGCAATGGTCAATACGGGAGTGTCAGTACCAGTATATTATTTTATTTCTTTTTTCCACCCGAAATGCCTCACGTTTAGTTTTTATTCTTGGTATGATAAGTGAATAAAGTGAAAGGTAAAAGTGTCCTACTTGCTTTATAATTTCTAAACACCATATTAAAAAAAAAAACAAAAAAAAAACTCTACAATCTCTTATCTTTTAGCCACTCAAATGAAGACAACAGCAGTGAGTGAAATGGGTGGTTGCACACTGGCTGTATTAGACTTGTACATACAGTAAGTCATGATGCATTGGCATGTTGAGGCGGGTCTGTGCGTCAAGTCAATGAGTGTAAGGCATTGGGAACATGAAGCTGGAGTCCACCAGTGCAGCAAGGCTAACTGAAAGTCCTCTGTGGTTGCGCGCCGTCTGTTTAAATCATCACTTCCTCAATCTGCAACCTCTGCTTATTCATCATTTCATAAGCACATATACGTGTGTGTGTGTGTGTGTGCGTGCGTGCGTGCGTGCGTGTGTGTGTGTGTGTGTGTGTGTGTGTGTGTATGCGTGCGTGTGTGTGTGTGTGGTGTGTGCGTGTGTGTGTGTGTGTTTGTGTGTGTGTGTGTGCGTGCGTGCGTGTGTGTGTGTGAAGCTCTTATTGCACCCAGCGCAGCATCCCATCAGTGGTTGGGGGGGAGGGGGGGTGGGGGTTGCACTCTCTCAAATTATAGCCGAATCAGTTAGGACGCCTCACCATGCAGACAGAGACAGACAGACCCCCTCTCCCCACACACACACACACACATACACAAACACACCTTCTTCCCCGACCCAGGTCAACGGCAGCCTCATCTTATCCCCCCTCCTTCTCTTCCTCAGCCCCCAACGACACAATAGTGAGCCTGGCCTTGTCCCTGCAAAGACCTCTTGGCACTCCTTAGTGACTCATACTGAGACAAAACAGCTCTGGCCTCAGATTAACCAAGTGTTGGCTTTCCCGTGCCACATAAAAAAAAGAAAAGTACCCCCCCCCCCCCCCCACCACATCACCATCGGTGCCCACCCAGCCTTCTTCATGTTGCCCTGGCACATCAACAGATCTCTAATATGTGACATGGCACTTAATGAAGGTCCGTTCGATACAATGGAAATAGAATGGTGTTTGTTATATGTACAGTATACCGCAATTGTGGACACACACACACACACACACACACACACACACACACACACACACACACACACACACACACACACACACACACTTAAACACAGAAATGCACATAAATCCATAGATATCTGAGTTGAAAATTAGTATACAGTTAGGAAAAGGAGAAAGAACATACTTACACTGATTTACTTACTAATTCAGGGAAAACTAGAAAAAAGACATTGCAGTATTATATAATGTCAGTAATTTCACCAATTTGAGACAACTATATACCTATTTTTGCACCCCCTGTACATACCCACCCATGCATCCATGATCCAAACTGCTTATCCTCACAAGGGTCGCGAGCGTGCTGGAGCCTATCCCAGCTGACTTCGGGCATTAGGCGGGGTACACCCTTAACTTGCCAGCCAAGGGCACACAGAGACGAACCTCCATTCGTGCTCACAATTACACCTAGGGACAATTTAGTGTGTTCCATTAACCTGCCATGCATGTTTTTGGAATGTGGGAAGAAACCGGGGTACCTGAAGAAAACCCATGCAGGCACGGGGACAACATGCAGACCCCACACAGGAAGGCTGAAGCACAGATTCAAATCCAGTACCTCTGCACTCTGAGATGGATGTTGTCGACCACGGCCCTAATTGTTCAGGGGGAAACAAAATTAAAATGGTGAGAAAGGGGCTTTACTAAAGCTCCGGTTTCAGTCTAAAATTTGATTTTGCCACCACCATGCTTTGACGTGGGTATGAGGTTCTTCTGGCGCCATAGCCAATAATGTTAAAGTAATTATAAAATGAAGGAGCCGTGAGAAATAAAACAAAGACTGCATATCAGTCTGGCACCATAGACTGTGTCAACACTAATGTGGCCTTTCACTGGGTCATTAATCTACAAACACACACATCCACACATACACGCACACACACAAACATGCACACACACACGCACACACACACACACACACACACACACACACACACACACACACACACACACACACACACACACACACACACACACACACATTCACATTGGGTCACTAATACAGATGCTTTGTCAACAAAATCACTATAACTCTGGTCGGTTAATCAGTGACACATGGCGGGCTCTGGCAATGTCATCTGCCATTCTTCTATTAGCACCACTTACATAAACAGCCTCAGCAGAGCCGTCTGCATGCACGCTAATGCCTCCGTTACTTCCCATCACTCATCGTTTCCACCAGCATGTGGTTGCGCGTTATTGCATTATTTCATACCCCCCACACACACGTGCACCGCGCATTAACACACAGGCAAAAGGATTGGGAATTTGCTGTGTGATTTATCTCCGCTGACCTTTGTTTCTCTTTTCAGAAAATGAGTGGAACTCAAACACTTCCCTGAGGAACACCACACCAAATTGGACTGATCGTTACTTGGTATGGACAGTTGCATGTCAGCATGCCAAATAAAATCAAAATAAAAAATTTTGGCTCAGATTCCCTTGCCAAGAAGTGGAACAGAAAATGTGGAGTTTTCCCCTTTTTTGATTTATCGATTTATCCTCATAGAAAAAGAATCAGGGTCCTATTTTGGTAGACTGGTGCCCATGCTCTCGTAAAAATGGGCCTAACTTCATGAGGGGAGTGGGGGAATCACATACAGATGCACGATCGGGTATGCAAGGTGGTGTCCCATTGCCCATGGCCCACTACATCATCGGCAAGGGTAGAGTTCGCATTTTACCTTCCAGTGTCATGCACGGACCACAGCGAGACTGTATTTCTTTTTACACAATGTCAGGCATGGCGCTGCTACTTGTGTGTACTGCGCCTCAGATCATCCAAAAAATTGGCCTGGAAATGACAAATTCCATCACACAATGCGCAACCGCCCCGTTAAGCCCAATTGTGCCAGTGTAAGGTCTAGCAAAATGCCAAAAGAAAGAAAATTCCACCCATCAGCACAGTTAGACTATGCTTTGCGCTAGATGTGCTCGGAATGAAAACAGGACCCTCAAGCAAAAAAATTCCTCAGTGGCGTTGTGAATGCGGATTTGTATATGTGCACTGTGACTGAGTGGTGACCAGTTCAGGGGTTGGTCTGGGACCAATCGTAGGCGTCTTGCTGCCCAGATGAGAGGTTCTTGATGGGGCCAGTCCTGTGGCTGTCCTGGGATCCACACAGGAGGCGAGGGCGGACGTCGAGCTTGCATCACATGAGCAGGTCCGGAGGGCAACTGCAAGACATGCTTCATTCCAGCAGAGAGCAAGTATGTTTTAAAGAGTTTGATACTGTCAATATTATCGCCATCCGAAAGTTAACACGCCGTCATAGCCCAAATGCAGAAATGAGAGTCCATTGTCTCAAACAGGGATGTCAATCGCGATCGACTGGTAGCCCACAGACTGGTCCCGAGTCAATCGCAGGAGGTGTAGGGGGAAAAAAGTATGCCTGTGTGGGTGTATATTAATATTTTAGAATTTTGTGTTTGTCTACACTGCACCCTAAGCATCAAATCAGTTTGACTTTCACAAAAAAGTATTAAAAAAATAAAATAAGATAAAAAAGCAGGTCACCTTTAAACTATGGTGTGTGTGACCTTCATCACCGAAAGTTGTTCACGGTCAGCAGTCTACAATTGCAGCTTGCAATTAGAGGTGTTGCAATATATCTTTTTTATTCATGTATTTAAAAAAAAATTCTCATTCACTTTGTTTCATCTGCAATTCACCGATGGCACTGGCAAAGAATGGGAATGCAGAGTGCCAGGAGAAGCATTTTAAAACAGTACACGTGAGCTACGATAGTGATTTGCATGCATTTATCACACTGCAAAAGTGCATTTTTTGTCTCCGCGTCAGGTCTCCCACTATAGGCAGTGATTTCCTTTTCACAAACTCACAAACTCTGGGATCTACTTTATTTTTCTGTTTCGTTCATGTTACGGCTGTTGCTCATCATGGCATGCGTGCGTGCGTGCGTGTGTGCATGCGCACGTGTGCGTGGGTGCACACGCATGCACCTGAGGTAACAGTCGATCATGAAGGTTGGTTGGCTTGAAAAGTAGATCTTCAGATAAAAAAGGTTGGGCACCCCTGGTATGAAACGTCCCGCAAATATTCTGAGCACTGATTGATTAATTGATTGAGAAGTGCTTCCTGATCATTTTGTCTTTTAAGTGTAATTTTGAAGGAGGGTTGCGCTTCTTTAAATAGAGGTTACAAAGCCCCATGCTGATTTTAAACCTCCAGTGACAGGACAATAACGATTAGGAGGGTAGTCTTCCCTCTGAATTCCTCTCCTTCCCTTCAATGTGTTCCCAATTAGTGTGTGTGTGTGTGTGTGTGTGTGTGTGTGTGTGTGTGTGTGTGTGTGTGTGTGTGTGTGTGTGTGTGTGTGTGTGTGTGCGTGCGCGCGCGCGCGTGTGTGCGTGCGCCATGTTTGGAGGATGAAAGTGGAGGAGGATGGTGGTCTGCACGTGTGACGCAGACACAACGATTCTCTAACCACATTAGCATACCTCGGCTGGCTGGGCTACAATGCAGCCCTCACATGATATTTGTGCACCTCGGTGCTAAGAAACTCAGCCAACCTAAAACACATTGGCTAAGATGCAGGAGGAACATTCAACGTCGCCAAAAACAACAATGACATGAGCAGAATGGTAACTTTTAGCAACGCACCTGTTAATTCTCAGAATTACTGCAAAATGGAGGATACAGCAGTTATTGACTGACCACTTTTAATCATTCGTGCCAGGGTTTATGATTGGTCTCTGTCAGTCTAAGAAGCCTCATGGTTTTGAATGCTAATTCTATATCAGAGCAAATTAACATTACTGATTAGCATTCAAGTGGGCGAAAGGTTATCAGCATGATGAAAACATGATACTTGAATGAGAATTCAATGTAACTGTAAGAACCTGAGAGGACCTGAATTATTTTGTCAGTGCAGTCACCCTTCTCTTTTTGAATGATAGTTCACGTTGCAAGAACCGCACTGATTTAGACTGACAGTTCTGTCAAGGCAAAAGTTCTGTTATCTTTGAATGGTAGTTCGATCTCTGTGCATGAACCCCGTTAATTTTGAATGATAATTCAACAAAACAGCAAGAGCACAACTGGTTTTGCACGATAATTCCATGTCAGTGCAACACCGTGACTAATTACAGTTGAAGGCCAGTTGTTTTTTTGTTTTTTTTTTTATGATAGGTTTGTCTTTGGTCACAAGCCCTCCTCTTTTTGAATAATAGTTGTATGTGGGATTAAGAACCAAATTGATGTTAAATTTTTATTATTTTATTATTATTTCATGTCATTTCAAGAATCCAGTTATCATTCATATTTCTGTCAGTGCAATAATTCTGCTAATTTTGAATGATTGTGCTACGACAGAGGAAGAACATGACCAAGTCGGTTGAGGGCGACCAAATAATGAAAACCATTGCTGAAGCCATTATTTCTGGACCTATGCGGGCAAAGCAGTGTCGTCTATCCACGCAATCCATCGCATTTGTCGGACAGCAGGGGACCCCCTGCAACATTGAATTGAACACTCTGTGACCCGACATTGTCATCATGTGTGAGTCCACTAAGCAAGCTGGGCTGCTGCAGCTAACTAATCTGAGAGAAGACGGCCTGGAAGAAGCTCTTGAGAAGAGGCTTGCGAGGGTGGTCAGCAATTGCGAGCAGACTAGATGGAGCGCTAGATGGCTACCAGTGGAGATTAGTTTTAGACGGCTTGTGGCAAGATTCTTGGATCGAGCCTTCAGCATTCAAGGCATTGCAGGAAGACAGGAAAAGGAGAGCCATCCCCAGTGTCTCTAAGATGTCCTCTGGATGGCTGTGACTCGATAGAGGACAGCCATGGAGTCAAACAAACAAACAAACAAACAAACAAACCAAAACAGCATGTTTATAAGCCTTCAGCGTTGCACCCTCAAAGGGAGCAAGTCATTTTCTATACTTTAAAATGATCAATTATTTGTAAAATTAACAAACTCATTTATGGAGGGACCAACATATGTATAGGGGCAGAGCCAGAAATTCTTCATCTGTGTCAGTTTTTCAGAATGGCCATCATACATGCACGCACCCACACACAGCGCACCACGGACGAGTAGTCATTGTTTGTCATATCATCCGTAAACAGGGTTTCATGGAATAAAATGCACCGATATACCAAACCTGCCTCATACTTTCATAATACAAGCAAGAGCTAATTTTAAAAAAAAAAAGTTTTGCTGATTTTAATTTACTAGACAACACTTATTTGAATAGATGGTCAATCTGAAAATGGGAGTCAGACGGAACTAATTGTTTGCACTACACAATCACGTTTACAAAATCTTCACCCACGGGGAGGTATTTTTTATTTTTTGAAATGTGCAATGAAATCAAATAGCAAAAAGAGGTGATCAGCTTTCTGTTGAACAGAAATAATAGGCATTTTGGTGGATATCGCGCCATAGTTTCAGCAAAGCTCTCGAAGTAAGAAGTAATACGTCGGTGTGAGGTTGCGAGGGTGTGCGTGCTATGAGTGCATGGAAAATATCGACACCCAATTGGTCATGTGTTTATTGGCAATCCTTCAATTGAAGTTTCTGTAAGGAAGGGCTAGTATAGCTTTGCTCACTTGAGGAATTTGATGTAAGCTATAAACAACGATTCAATTATTTATTTTGCCTCCCAATGGTACAACATGACTGGGAAAAGGAAATAATAAATAGCACAAAACAGAAAATAGACTTGAGGTGGCTAGTTAGACAGAACGGAACAGATTGAAAACTATTGACGTGGTAGCACCATACTTCGTGTGCTACCTGTGCCACACCCCTCAATCCACCCGTTTCCCCATTTTCCCAGGCTGCCCATAGCCACCCCCAAATAAAAGAACAAAACCTGTCAAACAACATATTCAATCAGTCAGTGCAACCAAAATAAAAATAATCAGTGTAAATAACAGTTTATTGTCATGAAATCAAAATTCTCATTATGTGCTCCTACATGCGCTCTGATTGGTTGATTCTTAAAAATCTAATTAGAGGTATAAGATGGGGCCAAAGAGGGCTGTGATTTTTTTACAAAAAACATTTCTAATGTACTCGTAACAGGTCATGCTGGCAGTTTTCACAAATGGGTACTCCAGTCTTTAAATTGCAAAATCTTCCTTTAAAGAAGTATTGTTCTATGTCAAACTTAATAAAACTTTAATGTTAACTATTATAGGCCAGAGCAACCATCTCATCCATTTTTTTGCATCTGGCATAATCTGGCTCAGGAAATTTATGTCAGAATTTAAATGAAAACTCAAGAAAATGACAAGAAACATATTAGGGGATTTTTTACAATTTAACAGCACCAGCTGAAAATACTTGAAAGGTGAGACTAATGGTGTGCTTACTTTTTTTTTCTTTAATTGAGTAATTTTCATTCCATGAGGTGTGTGGTGGTCAATCTTTCAACACCCACTTGAATTGGCAAACATTAGTTCCGGGTAACACTTTTTGACAGTTTAGATAAAGTCATTCAGGGCCCATCAACACACATGGAAATGACCCCTTGTGCGTGTGCATGCGTGTGCGAGCGTGTGTCAGAGGAAGTTCACATGCCAGCTGACGCACTCGTGTGCTATGTTAACCCGTCCAAGGGCAGCATAGCAATAACAAACAGGGGATCACAGCGGCGGGGTGACCTCTGACCCGCCACCATCCGAACGGCCTGCCAGATCGCTATCGCACGCACACACACACACACACACACACACACACACACACACACACACACACACACACACACACACACACACGGGCATTTAACCACACCACGAATGGCTAATAGGCGTCCGCCTCTGCGCATGTTTTCAATCATTGACTCTTATTTTAGACAAATCAGAACGGACAAGCGCTTCCTCATTGGTGTCTGACAGTAAATGATTGACAGCTCTCGCATTAGTCCCACCCCTGTCCTGCAAAGTGAGATTCTACACCTTTCTTTACCCAGAAGGCTTTGGGATATTTCGGGAAGCGTGGATGAGCTGCGAGAAGACTGAGCTGCTTTATGGTAGGATCAAAATCAAGTGCGCTGATCTAGCAACAAGATCTCAACCAGCCCCTGCTTTAGCTTCCTTCCTCTTTAATAACGCACTCGACTGCCTCCCATGTATCATTTTCCATCCCGTCCAAACACGGGCCTTGAGGGCTAACGAGAGCCCACTTTGGCATTTATTAGGATGGACATGTTGTGATTTTATTGTGCTTAAAACGCTCTGCACCCTCCAGTGAATTTTGTGTTTTCTTTAAAAAGCCTGAATGAGACGTCATCAAGGAAAGTCTTAATGGTATAAACATATCTAACGAGAAGGGAAAGGATTCCGCTTTAATTTGATTAAGGCCGACTATTAGGGGCCAAGTTTAGAGGGCCTGAACCTGAGTGGCGTATTATTTTCCACATTTTGAGTTAATAACATAGCGAGCCAGCAGAAAAAAAAAATGCACACGTTCCAAAGCCTCATTAGGTAGACCTCGGTTGCACCAATCCAGGGGTTCACAACCTGTGGATCACGAGTCCAAAATGTGTCGCAGCACACTTTCTATTGAGTCACCAAAAGATTTCAAGTTCTCATGTACGCTATACATTGTTAGTGTTGTATTACTGGCAAGTTCACACCGCTCACAAGCTGTTAGCAATAAGATTTTTTTTTTTTTTGCAGTGTTTATGTTATCATGAGTAAAGAGTGCAATGAGAGGGCTGGGCAGCACTAGAGGGAAAATTGGGTGGAACTCTTACTTGAAATGAAGTATTTACAGATAATTCCAACTGTCAAATAGTTGCGGCCCCGTGACAAAGTGCAGAGTGCCGACACTCACAACCTTCTCGTTAGCGGGGGCCTGATTTCATTTCAGGTAGGAGTCATATTTGTGGGGTGCTGCAGGGGAGTGGGGCCGGGTGCTGGGGAGCCATTTAGCAGAACGAAGGAGGAAAATAATCGCTTGTGCTCCAAAGAGACACACAAGACAGAGGCAATTCGCCCCCGAAAATAAGACTCCTGAGAGTTATGTGGAGACCCTCAAGGTCAACTTGTCATAGTCAGGTTTTTTTTTTCTTAAACTTTCATTTGTGGCCTGTTTTTTTTTCTTCTCTTTGTTATTATTTTAAGTTGAAATGTTTTTAATTCATTTCAGTTTTCAAATTCACATTGAAAAGGACAGAGACTTTTTTCAAATGTTTTTCTTTATCAAACTTTTTATTGTAAGATGAATGACTTACATGTTTTTAAAAATGGTTCATGTGATCAGAGGATGATTGACAGCCAATCATTTGTGGTCTTCTTTTTAAGTGAGGGACATTTATGGTTCAAAGTCTTACCATAATAATAATTATTAAATAATAATAATAATAATAATAAAAATAATAATAATAATATGCTTTCACTATTAAATTATAAAGTAGTTAGAACTAAAATAAATAAAATGATTAATAAACGTCAGACAGTCTGGGAGGTGGAGAGAACATTAATCGACACGTGGACACAAGCAAGCATGGAACCAATTTTAAATAAAAACAAAACAAAACAAAAAAGCCACCCCCCCCCTCCAGCCCCCCGACAAAAAAACATGTACATAAGCAATCACTGCCTTTGCTCCCCAGAAAAAAAGTAGTAGTAGTGAACTCAAAGACAAATGAATGGTGGACGCCAACGAGACAGTCGTTAAAACTACTTAGAAGCCATTTGCTTGTGCTTTTGCCCTTTAATGTGACGGACAAATTCGTGCACATACGACGTTATTTTTAGGCATCTTTAAGCATAAATAAATAAACAAATGAATAAAAGATGCATTAGAACGAATTAGTTAATCAAATATGATCCCCATATTAACGTCACATGAAGCACTAAATACATCCAATTGTACAGGAACGTTTTTTTACAATTGTTGTAATTCTCCTTTGCGTGCCTGTTGTTCGTTACTTTCGTTTTCAATTAAATCTGACTGGAAGCATGACGCATTCAAGTGTGCAACGAAAAAAAGAAAAATGCAAACAAAAACAGTAAACGCGCACCTCTGTCACCCATCGAACGATGATGATGATGATGAGGCTGATGATGATGATGATGATTGTCATAACATTACATTTAATAATTCTTCTTTTAATATGGATCGTCTCATTGGCTGGATGAATGTTTAAACGGATAAAATCATGACACTTTTTTCGCGTGTATTATTAATTATTCTGTGTAAAGGCCATCGCGATGAATTCTTCCACGTACGTGTGTGTGCGTGTGTGTGCGTGCGCGTTTATGCGTAAGCGTGCGTGTGCAAGAGTGCGCGCGTGTGCCCTCAGCGAATGCAAACGCTATACATAAATCAGAGATGCAACGCAACGGTGGGCCATGTTCATTCACAAACAAGGAGGCTCCGTCGTCATCATCATTAGCTTATTCAGCCTCGCTTTAATTCTGCTTTTGCTCAATTTGCCGCGAGATTTCCGTCTGCTTTATCGCCGATGGAACACGAATGCGGCAAAAAAAAAACGTTTTAATAGCAGAAACAATATCGTGGCCTACACCACAAAATGCGCATGAATATAAAGAGGTCTCAATTTCTTAAGACAATTTATCTTTCTGCAGTTTTCTGAACTGTATCCTGAGAATTGTTACAGTAATACAGTAAAGTAATATACCACACACACACACACACACACACACACACACACACACACACACACACACACGTATTAAAGTATCATTTAACATTGTTAAATGATTCTTTAATATTATAGTTGCATTATCCGGGATTGGGACTGTCGTGGATCACAGCCACAACACTAAAAATGTTCTAATGAAAACAATGAGCATTGTCATGTTGGCAAAGATTTTCATAACACTGCAAAAATGTTTATTCGTGTATCTGGGTTTGATTCAAAGAAGCCAATTTCCCCTTTTTTCTGATGACTTTTAACATTTAACATGTCCTGCTTTAGATCTTCTAATAGACATCCATGCAAGTATTTGCCGTTATTTATTTTCTTTCTGTTTGTGACACGCATATATAGCTGGTGCGTGAAAGCGCGCCAAGGCCACCCACGGCGACGTGAATGACATACATAATTGATCCTACCAGTCCACGCGTTTTTTTTAAAGCTCAATATTTTATTCTTCACGCTAGTTTGAACGCCTACGTGGAGTCGCTCCTCATCCCCAGGAAGTGCAAAATAGACAAAGACTTGAAGAAACATTTCCCCTCGTGGCGTTTAATTATTCAGACGCGCAGAATTCAATGTGTGTGTGTGTGTGTGTGTGTGTGTGTGTGTGTGTGTGTGCGCGCGCGCGCGTGTATGTCTGTGTGTGTGTGTGTATGTGTTTCAACAAAATACGTGCTCCGAACTCGGCATGATGAATGAACCGCAATCTTTTCAAGCTCTTGCAATAAATGATGAAACGCTTTTCTACAAACGATAGATATTATTAAATAAAAGGAGGGGCACAGAAAAAAAATTGGAGCTCGGTCCACTTCGAAAATGTAAGGCAACTAATTGCATCAAATCATCAAGTAGTCACACGAAAAAATACTCCATGCTGAGATCAAGTTTTAAAATGTGTTGAATGCTAATTTGAAAGTATATTCTACTTGAGTTTATTATTTTACTGGTCAATCTTTGCGTCCTTGAAGTTACTTAAATAATCGAGTTTTTAAGACACTTTTAAGAACAGGCCGCTACTGACTTAAAAATATATATCTACACAACTCATTTTAAATTGGATTTACTTTCAATTTACGTTTGGCAAAATTTTTCATGTACAGAAACGAGTTACTAATAAAAGCAAGACATAGTCCATTTTGTCGCGGTTTTAATTAATCTATCCATCCATTCATCCATCCATTTTCTAATCGGATTATCCTCACAAGGTTCGCGGGCGTGCTGGAGCCTGTATCCCAGCTGTCTTCGGGCTGTGAGGTTGACTTGCAAACTCATGGTTTTAAATTGTTAGAAATTGATAGAATTCCCCTGAATTGTTAGACCTAAAGAAATCACTACCCTTGCACACTGGAAAAACAAATCAAAGTTATAAAATGGTTCCCATAAAGAGTTGCACGACAGAAAAACATACAAATCCCATCATGCAACGGGCATTGTGGCCCCTCCCACTTCATGGATGAGCGAATACTATAAATCTCCTATTTAGAGTTTGGCTGTACTTCTCATAAGATAAGATAAGATAAGAAAACCTTTATTAGTCTCGCAATGGAGAAATTCCCAATTCACAGCAGCAAAGTTATGAATGGAAGAAGTAGAACAACAAAATATAGGAGCTGCTGGAAAGGCAGCCACTCACGCGGCGCCATCTTGAAGTCAAAATAACAAAAATAACACAACACAACACATGACTCCCTGAAATTAGTTACATCGTGCTTTTTAAGAAGTCTATGCCCGATTTGTAGTGTTTTGAAGAAAGGAAAAATAATTGTAAATTAGATTTGTTTGTTCAACACACCAAAATAATCTCTTCATTGTTGACATTACAATTTAGTATTATGTAACCATTACAAATGCCGAAGATGACTTTTTTCAGTGTGGAAACAGAGTTAAGTAACGTAGGCTATTTTTTTTTCTGTTTATGTGCATTTATAATAAAAGCAAGCACACGTGAGCAGAGTAAAAATAATTTGTTAGGCAGCATCGCACTACAGACGCGGCAAGTAAAAGACGGCAAAAAAATGTTTTGTGAAGTCGATTTTGCCAGCGCGTTTAAATTCGTGAAATGTTTACTAATTTGCATTAGCTGAAGGCCAACGGTGAGCAACTTGATGTTCACAGGTTTTGACTGGCACTCAGAGGAGGAACAACTCTTATCCCTCCCGCCCCCCACTCGTACTCTTTAGCAAAGTTTCATGAAGGCTGTTCACACAACGACGAAACCGCCTCGGTGGCGGTTATAGTAAATGACGCAGAGAGTGTTTAGCGACAATAGCTGTCAGTGTAGGAGCATGGACACTATTTGAATGCGGTTCTGATCTACTCCATCATTCTGACCATTTCATTTGATGACTTTTAGGCTCTGCAGACTAAAATTCATTGCCAGTGGAAATAATACTTTTAAGGACAGAGGAAAACAACTTCCCAACAGTGGAACACACACAATTTAGAACAAAAGATACAAACTTTAGAAAAGTGTTGGAAACTAGAGCAGGGCGAAAGGGAACTTTAAAACTCGGGGGGCGCGGGGGTGGGGCAGAGAGTAAAAAAATGAACTTCAGAACAGTGCGCAACCACAATGGACAATTTAAGGGAAAAAAATGAAGATCAAGGTGAAACACTTCAGAACAAGGTGGGATATAACGTTGAATTCGGGGTGGGGGGGCGCTTCGGTGGTAAAATAAACAAGGTAATACGTCAGACTTGAGTAAATTCAATTCAAATAAATGTAAATTATTACATGGCAATTTGCATCATTGTGATTAATTAACTAATATAAGAAATGCACATCATTTTGGTGAAAACTTCAAGGAAAAATAGCGTTGTGTAGTTTTGCCTTCATCGCTATACAGTACCAGTACCATCATCATCATCGTCATCATCATCGTCATCACCATCTTTCACGTGTATTTGTGTGGTGTGGAGGGTGTGGAATCTCGAATTCAAAATGTCATTTCCATTTCCTGCGCTTTCAGAATAAGAGCACAGGCTTCCTGTACAGTGATACCTGTCCATCAAATATGAGATTACTGTACTGAGTAGTGGGAGGAGGAGTTGTTGAGCTGGCCAATTAGCAGGCGATTTTTTTAACAGTGGATTTCAACTTGTTGATGACATAATGAAAGAATTTACTTCTAATAGCTGACTAATATTATTATTATTATTATTATTATTATTATTATTATGCATAATCACTTTGCGTTTTGCGTGACCAGCTGAATGTAATAAATGTTCAAATAGAAGTTATGTGCAGTGATATATATGCTTGAGACAGAAAACGTTTGAAAATTTGGGGAAAAAATATTTGTTAAAATTACGAGGAAAAAATAATTTCCCATCATTGGGGAGGGCAAAGAACAACGGGTCGAAAGGAAACAATTTAAAAGAGTGGGGAAAGTCATGAAAATAAAGACCTACTGAAGAGTGGAAAACACGAACAACAGTGAGTGAGAGTGAGCACGTATACAGGAGTGTTTAAAAAGTCTTTAACAGTGCAAACAACTCTGGAAAAATGAGGGAAAAAAACTCCGAAAGCAACGAGGAAAACAGAAGAATGAGCAGTGCAAAAAACTGACAAGTGAAATAGTAATTAGGACAGTGAAAACAAGAGCGTGCGGAAAAGTTTAGAAAAGTTACAAAAAGAAAGGAAAAACTGGGGGAAAGAACTTGACAAAAATGGGGAAATCAAATACAGAAAATTATTACCACTAATTTCAAAACAGTGAGAAGAAGACCGTAAAATTGGCGGACCAATCGAAAAATATAGCTACAAGTACTACTCTATACCGGCTATAAATAATGTAAATTACGTGCAGAAATGTATGTGCAGAATGTGTTTTTGTGACACGGAAAAAAAAGAGAGAAAGAAATGAGATCCGGCCCACTCGCGTACTTTAATGGATGGCATTAGAAGCGACGCCCCCTCCATATCTCCCTCCCCTCCATCCTTCCTCCCTCTTTGTGTCTCTCCTCCCTCCCTCCTTCCTTCAGTCACTCAGGGAGTGAGTGGCGCGCATGCAGGCACTCACTGAAAGTGACTCTGATTACAAAACGTATCCAAAGCGTTTCCACGCTCCGCTTCGCCTCCTCGCTCACTCTCACGGACCGTGCCGAGCTCCGTTGCGCAACTCTGAACTCTTCCGAAAAACAAAAAAAAAACAAAAACAAAAACCGTCTAGAAGAAAGTCGTTTGGTTCTGGTTCGAGAAGAAGAAAAGACGCGCATCCTCACCTGCACTTGCAACTTTTTGGATCCCCGGTCCCGC
>NW_017805145.1:212006-222006 GCF_001891065.2 Hippocampus comes | reverse complement strand
AGAACTGCAATTAAGCATTTACAAATCCTCCAAGTAGACCATATGTAATCATATTAGCGATAATATAAGAAAGATGCATGAACTTACATGCTCAAGGCAGCTGAACTGGACCCTGATTGGAAAAAGGTTCCCTATCTGTTATGTAAGAACAACACAGCAAACACACAATAAGCCGATCATGTGACCTTTTGTGCGTGAAATGCAAACGATTTCTTTGTTTTGTTTATTTTCTTCTTCCTCCTTCTTGTTGCATGTCAAGTTGCCTCGGTGATGTGCGTCACAGATTTTGTGTACATATTGACAGCCATGCCTTGAATTCCATCCCGCCTCATTTTATCAGCACAGACAAGCATTAACCAATAGCACCGTAATGTGATAAAAGTTCATTTCGTTCAGGGAAGAGGGATTATTTTATCTCTTGCTATCTGTGCTAATAATTGATAAGCTTCAATTGCGGCTCACGGAGGAAGAGATGAGGCAACTTTGTACTGTTGAATATCTTCTGAGCCAGCTTTTTGTCCTGTTACGTAACTTTTGACTCATTGCTTCATTCTCTTAAACCTACAGTATAGGTGTTTGTCTACTTTTAGGTATACAGGACACAATAATCCATGACTTGACAAGAACTTTAAAGATAGAAGTACGACGTAGTGGACATAAGTCGTCTGGGAGTGGATGGGGGCAACTCGGTTTGAAAAATATGTATCTGAACATTTGTTGTTGCGTTTTGTCATTCTCCACACATGTCTACAACCTGAGCTCCTTGTCGATTTGTTATGTCTACAAAGATGGGATGGGCAACGTGTGCCATCACGACATGACAAAGATTCCCGCAGTTCGACGTCCAATTGGTTGAAATTGGACAAAATCTCTTTTGTTTCTGAAGGACTGCTGGAAACGGTCCAAATGATCTTAAAATGGACGACTTTCTGTCTTTTCTGACTTGAGTTGTTGATGTTTTTTTTTTTCCGTGGGTCTACTCATTTACCAAATTTCACTTTCAAGCAGGATGAACACATCGGCAAAATTTGCTTAGTGTATGAGTATAGAAAAGCCCACAAAATGGTAATTTGTTTGGCATACGAATTATAACACTAACTGAAGAGACAAAAGATTCACACCACATGCTCGGCCCACAATAAAACCTCAGACGCATTATAATAAAAAGCCTTCAACCCACAAAAACTCGTTATATACAATAAGCCTTTCTTTGATCGTTGTGGAATTTGATCGCCCCTTAGCATTTAGCTCTTGTTGCGAAGGATATTTGTAGGAATCAAGAAACACAACTCAGTGAGTATTTCAATGGCAGCAATAAACTGGAAAATGTGTCCTGAACTTGTGCTTATCAAAAAGACATTATACTTCCTCACAGCAGATACGTGAGAGTAGCTCTTATCGCTGCTTTTATTAACAGCTTTAACGATCACACGCCCTATTTTTGTGACTGATTCGGGGATGCGTCCGGGGGGCGATAACACTGTGAAAAGGTTGCTTGATTTCTTCCTTGATGCCCCGTACACTCCATTATTCACTTATCAAGTTGTAAAAAGATGGTACGAAAGGAGTTGCTCAAGATGGCACTTAAAGTAAAGATTACCGTATTTTATCAGTTGCTTGATGTTTGGGTAATATCACGCAGATAAATTAGCATCATTATTTCCAACTAATCAGGTTGTGTTGTAAAATCTCGCCACGGGCGGATGCCCTCAGTGACTCAACAGTTTTGCAGGAATACTGATGCTGAATGTGTCAACATACTTCTAATTTTGACTATATGCAAGCATTGTTGTTTTGGTAATCATGTGGTTTGAGGGGCATTCGTCGTTAAAATGTATTGTTCCCCATTCAAAAAGTCTCAGTTCACTCAAGTCGGAAAATAAAAATAATAAGAAAGCGTAGTTATAGTCGTAGCAGAAGAACTACAAAAAGCTAGGCTAACACTTAGCTTGTAATACACTGTGCCAATCCAATCCAATTCAATTTATTTTAAATATTTTTATGGTTGCAAACTCTTCTGCTTAGTGTGCTGAATGACTTGCGGGAGATGTTATACAATCGCTCAACACAACCAGTTGCTCCGATATCTGTGTCCTGGCTCCGTAAAAGGCTAGCGTTCTGTTCCGTGAACGCCATGTTTGAATTTGCCATCTTAAAAACTAAACCAGTTTAACAGTACATGACCCAACTATTTCCAGAGCAGAGCAGGGATTAAAAAAAAATAACTCAACACTCGACTTTACGCAATCTAGGTTTTTGGGGTTGACCAGCAATCAGAGTTTGAAAAAAAATGAAATTCGATCACCAATCGAGAAGAAGATGGAGCAATGTAGCTATTTAAATTCCTTGAATATTTACTCAATAGCTTTTGAAGCTTTTTCATTGACTCCATAGTGAAAATGATGTATAAAAATAATTAAAACTTAAAAAAAACAATCTTCAAAAAAATGCTGATAAACATTCACCACAACAATATAATGTTTACATATTTACAACAGCTGCTTCTCTGACATTAATGAAAAAAAAAATCCATGTACATCGACATTATTCAAGAGGCCTTTTTACCAATCAATAAGAAAAACTACACAAACGCTATTCATTTGTGATCGGATGCTTGAGGGCTTGGGTTAGGGTTAACCCTTAGTCAGATCTGTACCAGATAGTTGCAGCATTCAAGTCGAGTGCGGGCCACATCGTAGTTATGGTATCCCTCGGAGAGCCATTATGACTCATTGATTCATAATGGCCGCCCGGTGGCCCAGTGGTTAGTGCGTCGACCTCACAGTGCAGAGATACTGGGTTCAATTCCAGCTCCGGCCTTCCTGTGTGGAGTTTGCATGTTCTCCCCGGGCCTGCGTGGGTTTTCTCCGGGTACTGCGGTTTCCCCCCCACATTCCAAAAATATGCATGGCAGGCTGTTTGAGCACTCTAAATTGTCCCTAGGTGTGAGTGTGAGCGTGGATGGTTGTTCGTCTGTGTGTGCCCTGCGATTGGCTGGCAACCGGTTCAGGGTGTCCCTCGCCTATTGCCTGAAGACGGCTGGGATAGGCTCCAGCACCCCCCGCGACCCTTGTGAGGGTAAGCGGATCGGAAAATGGATGGATGGATAATTCATATTGATTTCATATCAATGTATGATCACCTTATATTATCACATATACACAACGAATTGCTGAATAACTCGTTTTGAAATCAGAAGACAGTAAATAATTGCTTGTTCAACTGTTCAATTTATTTTAAAGGATGTATTGGTAACAAAATGCTTGCAATATCTCATATACCTCAGTGTTGTTAAAAGTGAAGAATGAGAAACATGAAATCGATGCCCATGAATTGCCTTTGCAGGCCTTGATTTTGAGAACTGTGCTGTAGAGCAAGGGTGTCAAATTTGCTTTCATCGTCAGTTACACTTCTTGACATTTATCTGATCAATTCAGAATGAGAATATGATAATTGTCCCATCATAATTGCTCCAGAATCTGGTTATAATAATGTTGTTTTTTTTTTTTTAATGGCTAGTTTTGAAAATGTATCACAAACTATTATGGGGCCACATAAAATGACAGGACTTGAATTTGATACCTTTGACCAACTTTATAGAATAAGCTTAAAGCAGCAAGGACTACAAAGTACACACTACAAGTCGGCCCTTCCGCTTCGGGTGACTTTGAGTCAGAACATATAAAGTTTTCTGGGATGCAGTTTAATGAAATCGAACGCAAATTATTTTGGGGAAGGGCTGTGCACAGCCATCTTGTTTGTTTGCAAACGGGCCACATTGGCGCTTGTTATGGTATCATCACATCAAGGCTTTTGTGCCAACAAAGCACTGGTAGTTTGGTTAGGTTTAAAAGTAAAAGAAACAGACTGAACCGACTTTTATTTCCAAATAACAACAGTCTTTATCTGCTGGGTCACATACCAAAAGGTGATGTCATGGTTGGGAGATTAGAGACCACGATGCTGGATGTTGATGGTGATGTTTTGTGCAGGTTCGATGGCGAGATGTCGGCAAAAACTATCTAGCTAGCTCTTGATAGGCATCGTCAAGATTTTACAACAGGTCTGAGCCCGTTAGAGACAACACAGATACAATCTCTGTGTTATTACTTTTGGGATCACAAGTCTTAGCTGTTCTGATCATTAAATATTAAAGTCTGTGACAACCCTGGCAGGGAGGGAGAATCTGTGCTGGTTCTGTATGACATGTCACTCTGAAGACTTCGTCAACGAAGTAAAAGAATTTTGACATACTGTCGTTGTAAAGTCTCATTTTATAGTGCAAACCCACGTTTAAAAATATTGAAATGCCTCTTGTTAAAATAACAAAGTTCCATGATTTTCTTCAAATCTAAAATAAATTCTATTCATGTGTGGGAATATAAAATGAAATGAAAATATAAAAACAACTTTGCGACAACTCCTTGTGTGAAGTTATTTTTGCCTAGGTTGCAGTCAACTATCCCATCTTGAAGACAGCAAATAAGCGGGGAAATAAAATTATAAATTTTGTCTAAGCTTAGCTCCAAAACATTAAGCGCTATGTTGTGATTTATATTAATTAGCTTAGCTTTTGCACTGAATTGCAAATACATCAGCAATATCAATGAAGTAATTTATAAAAAATTAACAAAATCTACACAAAATGTAAGACAGTAAAATGTGTGTGTGTGTCTGTGGGGGGGGGGGTGTATTAGATGATTTTTCATCAGATTAATATAACATTCAGATCGCCTGAATGCTAAAGCTTACTGTGGTGATTGATGTTAGCTGTTAGCTTTGGGTAGTTAGCACACCTTGCAAACAAACCTCAACACGAAACGCCAGTTCAATCACCTTTGATAATAATTTTAAAAAATTGTGACAATGAATGGACGGATGCTATTGAATGCAGTGATACTAATCATTGGTTAGGAAGGCCATTTAAAATTTAATGTACATGCTCAGCTAATTAGCATAAGCATAGAGTTTGTGTTGGCGGGTATTTTGACAGATTTAGGCAAAGCTGACAAAACATTTAAAAATTGGTTTATTCTTCTCAGTGTTGAATGGGATCCTTAAATCTTTGCAACATTTATTCAGAAGAAATAAATGAATATTTATAAATGTTATTTTCGGTATACTTATAAATGACTTTTTTTTTAATTAAACAAATTGGCTGATTAAAATTGGCTGAGGCAATTGTTTTTCCACGCAGGGTTTGGACAGCTGGTGCATGAAAAACTGCAGAGGGACTAAAAAGTGTGAGTGGAGCACTTTCTAATCAAATGTTCATGAAAGTCGATTCAAACAAGAAGCATGCATTCTCATTTGCTTTGACGAATCGATGGAAAAAGTCTGTCAGCATAGACGCCCACTGTGTTGTCACCCTCTCAAATCTCCATTTCCATACCTCTAATAGACAAATACTAGCCTGTGCTGTCTCTCTCGCTGCTCACTCATAGCTTCTTATCTTGCCCGCCCCTTCTTAGCCACACATGCCAGCAGATATTGTCCAGGGGCCACCAGTGTAAATAAAAGACGTCCATTTGGCCCGAAGCAAGCTGTGTCGGGCCTGGCACAGCTTCTAATGCATTAGCCTGTATTAGACACACACACCCACGCGCACGCACATGCGTGCGCACACACACACACACAGGCTCCCGGGCTGCGTCTCCGCTCTCCAACACAGCCCAGGAGCCTCGAAGATACCCTCAAGGGAAAGGATAAGCATAGACGTAGACACACACACACACACACACACACACACATGCGACTGTTTATTTCTACTGCTCTGTTCTGTTAAGTGTCAACCTCAATTTTAACGTTTCTATGACTATGTCCACGCAAACGAAGTGTATTTAAATGGAGGTTCAAAAAAAATGGTGTTGAAATTAACATCCATCTGAAGCAGAAACACATTTGCAGTCGATCAAAAAAAAAAAGCACGCCAAGGCAGCAGATGGCTGTACGGCTCCTAACTGTAAGAATGTTGTAGCCAATCGGATAACTAGATCATGGTACAAAGTTTGAATGGTGATAACCAAGTTAAGAAAAACTGTCACTTTTGACTAAGTTCGTAGTAATTTTTCAGTGACCTAAAAATGATGAGGAAATGTACAATTTGACTCAAAGTAATTTCTTCAAGCGGACATGCCTACAATTGTTCATATGTTTGGAAGAAAACTAAAAAAAAATGTTTTGAGGTTAAGACACAAATGATCACAGTATGGTCATGCTATGTTTTCCAAAATTTAAGCATGTTTCCAATAGTCATTTAGATACACAACATTTCTCAGAAAGCCATCAAATTTATACATATTTGATGCTTGTTTATCAATATATTTCATGTTTGATATTGGTCAACCTAACTCCCAATACAATAGTATTGCAATATTTTGCTAATGATATCAATAACAAGAACATTAATAGAACTGAAGAAAAGTGCAAAAATCGTCACATATGAAAACATAGCAACATATCTTGATATAGATGAATCTTACATATGCAATTACTATTTTCTCTCTAAATTTTTATAGGCTAAGTAAAAAAAGCAACTCTAGTATATTATTGAATTTAGTGCCGAGCTTTTTCCTCGTACCCGCATACATGCGCGCGCGCACACACACACACACACACACACACACACACACACACACACACACACACACACACACACACGGTTATCCCAGAATGTTGTATATAAAATGTTTTATAATGTTTAAGTGGACTGACACGGAACATTACGAAATATATATTTGTTGAAATTATGTCATAAAGTACTTGAAGATCGGTCATAATAGTAACATTTGTTGCTTGTGTTGCTGTGAAAATGATGCATTGCAACATTACATGATGCCACTTTGTGTTTGCCCTTAGCCTCTTTCTCTCTGACTGGAGCTCCACTGGGGGTCTGGAAGAGGATGGAGAGAGGAGGGGAAAGTCCCGTCACGCAGGACAGTCCTGAACGCAGAGGGGGCAGCCCGGACATCGGCAGCCCGCCCCCACCGGGCAAAAAGGGCCGCATGGAACTCAACGGCAGCCCCACAGGGCCCCGCCTCCGGCAAAATGGGGCGGCACTCAGACCCCTTGGAGGTAAGTGATGTCATGGGTCTAGAATTCCAATTCTGTTTCATTCATTGGTGACTGATATCATTTTATGTAAATTACGCCATTCCGCCCTTTGCACAAAAAGCCGCAGTAACATTGGACTTGAACGAGGTCTTACAAATTGGGATCTACGTAAAATTTCGGGAATTTGTAACTTCCATCATGCAAAAAAATAAGTACCACCTTACAGCATGGGCAACTAAAATGATGAAGTGGGCCACAATTTCGGAACTACTGGGGGGCCACAAAGATCACACACTTCCGAACAAGATCTATGAAAAAAATTTCTGTTTTAAAAATGGACAAAATACAGGCATATGTCCAAAATACATGCTCTGAAAATATTTCATTTTTCAGATTACAATTCTCACTACATGTATAAATGACTATTCAACAGCAAAGGGTTTGAAGCAAACAACAAAATAACCACATACTGTGATTTTTATCCGGCACAAATGGCTCTCTGGCACAAAAATTCAAGGACAGCACAAAACTGCTGAACAGCCATCAACATGAAGTGCAAAAAAACATTTTTGTTAATTTTTTCACAAAATTCAATTCAGTCAGAATTTTGTCACTGACGTACTATGCATTTGACCTGCATGTCATTCCAAATCTACGCATAAATATTATGCCGACTTAAATACGACCCGGTGCAAGCACAACTAAGCTAGGTATGTCATCTAGTGGTGAATGGTGAAATTACAACTCAAAATTACACATTAACTAAAATTATGGGTGATGGAGACTGGACCGGACCAAAAATCAGGGTATTATTGATGTCCATTAAAATTCATTCATTTATTTATTTTTTTTTAACACCCCACAAAATTCTAAAAAAGATGCTGAAAAATCTCCACTACATATTTTCTGTTAAAGTCGGAGGTTTGCACCCACCCAACTTCACTGGAAAAGTGAAAAAAATATATAAATTCAAAATTTTCCAAAATAAGTCGTATAACTTCAGAATTAGAATTACAATAATGCAAAAAGTACCTCGGACAACAAAGGTGATATGACGGATTGTATCTATTTAGATTATTTTCTTTGAGATTAGGGTTTTCTTGAAATCTCTTTTTTCGACCTTCGAGGTTCTACTGTAATGCGACCTGTGTTTGACCTTTGAACTCTTTGAGCTTCTCTGTTTAGAAGGCAGAGAGGCCATGTCACTTTAACACAAGCAGGCGAGGAGGAAGGGGCTCAGCAAATAAAAATGAGTGCATCATATAAACAAGATTTACGCAGACCACTGTGGTTGATCGATCCGGTATCCAGAGTTATTCTTATTTATGCACATGTGCACGCACGCTGCTGCCATATGTTTGCCCCAAGTTTAATCCCAGAGTCCTTTTCCCTTTGACTCATGCTAAAATTAGAAGGACATTTATAGATTTGGGCGCTCCTCCCCAATATTTATCATATAACATTCCTGGGGTTCTTTTGCTGGAATGCCAAACATAAAATTGAGTGGTTTTGCGGCGATGGAGCGGTTTTCAGCACGAGTTGAAGAGGTTATCAAAGCAAGGAAGAGCTGAGATGGGACGGCGAGGAAGAGGAAAAAGGTGACGATGAAAGAGGAAGGAAGGAGGAAGGGGTTTCCCGATGCAGGAATCATGACAGCATTTTCCTTGAAGACAGGAAACTCGACGTGTCTCGGCCAAAACCACGCAGCCACAGCAAAGACACACACACACACACACACACACACACACACACACACACACACACATCTTATTTTAAACCCCCCTCATACATATTAGAGGGATTAGAGGTTTGAGGCCACGTCGCATCATCCAAACCAGAGCATCCAGTGGCGAATGAGGCCTAGCATGACAACAACCAAGAGAGAGAGAGAGAGAGAGAGAGAGAGAGAGAGAGAGAGAGAGAGAGAGACAGAGAGAGAGAGACAGAGAGAGAGAGTGTTGACAGTTATATTTCCCTGTTGGGGAAAAATTCACTTACTCCAATTGGCACGGTGCTCCGGTGTGTAATTCACTCCATGAGCGCCTGGAGGGCCAGCGAGTGGAGTGATTAATGAGGAGGAAATTGAAATATTGGAATTGGCTGATTAAAACAATAAGCTGGATGGAGCTGAAGTGAAATGGGTGAATGGGGTGGACTGGGGGGCTAATGGTACCGTGCATTATTAGTGCTGGGACGCTGCCTAACGCGCTCAAGTCCATCAGGCACACACACACAGCTTTCATCTCGAGCCAGCTGACAGGTGGCTTCACAACAAAAGACCGTCATATATAAAAAAAAATAAATAAAAATAGCTAATCAAGGTTGACGTTCTGAAAGACATTTATGGAAGCAGAGAAGAACAAGTTCCTTCTCTGGCAAACCTGTTCAGTTTTGCAACCTATTTTATTATGTTTCTGTTCAAAGTGGTCCCAAACGGTGCACATTTCTATTATGTGAATGCAGACTGCAATGGGGAGCTTTTTGGAGGGCGGAGCGAGTCACAATGCCAGCCTTTGAAGGGCCAAGACAGGATCCACCTTTGCCTGCCACTTGACATACTTGTGTTTGTTTTCCTAAACCGGAGAAATTGCACGCTGACTAGCTATTATGGCTTGAGTCCCCAATCTGCCTACAGTACATTCCCCACTGTCAAAATACAAGCCTTTTAGAGTTTGCCGATCCGAGCCATACCACACCAATGAACTGGACAGCATAAAGTTTGAGGCTTCATTCCAACTGCAGTCAAAAAGAAAAAAAAAATACATTAAAACACAACCCAAAATGAGCAATTTGGCCCCATATGTGTTTTATTTTAAATTTGAAAATCCCAGTAAATTCCAATCTTTTGCGAGAACTAATTCACACCACTTCAGAATGTGGTCCGATAACAGAGACATTCATCCATCCATTTTCTGATCCACTTTATCCTCACAAGGGTCGCGCGGGT
>NW_017805145.1:207724-211783 GCF_001891065.2 Hippocampus comes | reverse complement strand
AAACTGTGGTGTTTTCGAAATATAATAATAAACACAAGGAGCGTCTAATCTGGTCGCAACACTCTTATCGCTCTGGTAATGTTTAATGCCTTCAAAATACGATACAACGCAAATTCAAAGTGCATGAAAATGACGACTCACCACAGCCCCGAGCTTGATTTTCTGCAATCAGACAGTTCCATCTCGGGGTAATAGGAGACAATGACACCTCAAGTGTGTGGTTTATGTCCAGTCTACTTCGTAATTTTGTTTTAGTCGCTGTTGCTGCAGAAACTCCCCACCTCACACAGGTAGGATGTCGGAAATAGCAACAGTGCTATTGTGGCGATCTCAGAGTATTCAGCCATAACTTTGATCCAGTTGTTTCGAACGTACTTTTAAGGCCGCCGTCATTTGCGATCTCCAAGCAGCTTTTTTACTCATTTTGCGGGCTTCGGTGTTTTGTTTTTGAGCGTCGTCGGTCACGTGACCGAGAAGCGTAGCTTTACGTGAGTCAAGCGTGACACAGACGGATGTACCAGAGAATCCGGTAATTTTTCAAAATAAAACATCTTTCGTATTCCAAAATAAATAAAACGGAAATTAGGCAAGTTCTTTCTGTGCGGCCCGGCACCAAATGCCCTGCGGACCGGTACCGGTCCGCGGACCGGCGGTTGGGGACCCCTGATCTAGAGTACCCAGAGACAACCCGCACAGACATGAAAATGCCAACTGCACACAGGGAGGCCGGAGCTGGAATTGAACCCGGTACCTCTGCACTGTGAGGTCGACGCGCTAACCACTGGACCAATGGGCCGCTTGCGTATATACATTGGATATTTATTTTGCTATATATGATGTGTGCAAAATTAAGAATCATGATTTGAGTTTGAAGGTGTACTCAAAGCGGCGACCCGGTGATCCAGTGGTTAGCGCGTTGACCTCACAGTGCAGAGGTCGTGGGTTAGATTCCGGCTCCGGCCTTCCTGTGTGCAGTTTGCATGTTCTCCCGGGGCCTGCGTGGTTTTTCTCCGGGTACCCCGGTTTCCTCCCACATTCCAAAAACATGCATGGCAGGCTGATTGAAAAATGAATGAATGTGTGTGTGTGTGTGTGTGTGTGCGTGCGTGCGTGTGCGTGCGCGTGCGTGCGTGCGTGCGTGTGTGTGTGTGCTATAGCTGCTACAACTGTATTTCTTCTCCGCAGCTTCTCTCAGAATAACAGACAATATTGTCTCAAATCTAATAGGAGTTTTTATTTTCTTCTTCCTCCACTAGGTCTGATGATTCCCGTCTTCTGCGTGGTGGAGCAGGCGGACAGTGGGAACCAGGCAGACGGATGCGACGGAAGGGAGGAGCACGCAGAGTTTGTTCTAGTGCGGAAGGACATTCTCTTCTCCCAGCTGGTGGAGACGGCACTGCTGGCCCTCGGCTACTCGCACAGCTCGGCCGCACAAGCCCACGGTCAGTGTCATGTACCTGTTCGATTACTTGTACAGTATTTAAAGGGAATTGTGGGTTAAGTGTGGATGAGCAGCAGTTGGAAGTGGTTGTCAAATCAAGACCTAGACTGAGTGCATCAAACCATTTTTTATTTGGTACTAAAATCCACACTTGTCCTTGAAATACCTTCAATCTGTTTGTTTTGCCATTGCTCGTTGGTATCAGTTAAGTGTTTTGACTGAAATGTACCACACAGAAGCAGATGGGTGTCAATGTTTGGATGAAAAGAGCCTTACAAACACTGTACTTTTGCAGTGAGTATATAAGGTCTTCTTGTTACAGTACAGTAGAAACTGTATTGTAACAGTGAGCACCCAAAAGTGGGTCGAGGACCCATGTCAGATGAGTCGCAGACAGTTAATAAAAAATGACATGTATTTGTATTCAGATTTTTTGCCGCATAGCACTAAGGCGTACCAAATTCCCACATAGAACATATAATACGCATAAATAAGCGTGAGAAAATGTTACTCACTTGTGTTCTCGTCACTAGCTTATCTGTACAAAAATACAATGCAGCTAATCTTTTGGCTAACGGGCATCATACCTAGTGATATGCTTTTGGTGGTATGTTAGAAACTTTTTAAAAATGTAACATCGTGTAAATGTAATTTCAGAGGCTATTTTAATTTTTAAAAAATGCATTCCCTGTGATGAGCTGGCAACCAGTTTAGGGTGTACCCCGCCTACTGCCCAAAGACAGTTGGTACCGTGACCGCTCTAGCATGCCCGTGACCGGCTAACGGGCATCATACCTAGTGATATGCTTTTGGCGGTATGTTAGAAACTTTTTAAAAATGTAACCTCGTGTAAATGTAATTTCAGAGGCTATTTTATTTTTTTAAAAAATGCATTCCCTGTGATGAGCTGGCAACCAGTTTAGGGTGTACCCCGCCTACTGCCCGAAGACAGGTGGAATAGGCTCTAGCATGCCCGTGACCCTCGCGAAGATAAAGCGGTTCAGATCATGGACGGATGGGAAAAAAAATATTATTAAGGTCTCTAAAATCGGTCACGACTTTGCAACAACAGGAAGATGCTATCACAGGGTGACAACAGCTGAGAAAGAACCACTGCTCTCCAATGTTTTACTAAGACACTGTACTGCATTGTTACAGTGAGTATACAGTACAGTGTTTTTGCTGTCACTGTACGGACACGTATACCATTAAAGAGAGCTGATCCTTACTGTTTATGTGTTTCCATCGAGTCAGTGTGTCTAGACAGACAATACTGACCATTTATATTGCGTTTAAGGCAGACACTGATTTGGTAGTGAGTTTCCGGCACGCAGATACCATACTGCTCGTGTGTTTAAGACAGACTGCATTTTTACCGCTGGCTTACACCACACACTGTCCTCTAAACAGCAATTAGACACTATTGTTAAAGTCACTGTGCTGTAACATTGTACCAGTCAATGTTCCAGAGGCACCAATATGTTTCACAAACACAAGACACTAAGAACCAAGAACAAAATGTTGGAAAACAATGTATTTTTGTGTAAGTATGTGTAAAGAATGCATATGAAGGACAACAAAAGCTAAGATGTCAAGTGTTGCACATATTGAAGTCATCTGCAAAAGGACAGTGACACTCACTCATCCTCCTGCATGCACAACATTGCACTTTCGTAGAAAGGGTTCCGTCAGTCGTTGCACTTATGAACAAAAAAAAAAAAAAATGACCCAGCCATTCGCAAGACACTTTACATCTGTTAGAAATCTTAACCAAAATGTTTGCATGTGTCATCGGCCGCTAGTCCTGTTCAATTTAGCGGACGCATAAATACACATGCACATGCTGCTTCTAATGTGATCGAGTTTGTCGTTTTCTTCCTGACTTGTAAACACACTGGTGCAGCTAAATCCTCTTTTACGGCCTCAAGGCCGGCACTTCTTATCAGGCCTGCAGCTCACCGTGAAGCCTCGTGAACACAACCATGCACTGGATGCATCTTACGAGTCAAGACCGAAACACCCCCCTCACCCCATTTTTAAAATATGCTTGGAACCCCAGGTACCAGACCAGAAAATTGATTTTTGGATATTTTCAGATTTTTTTTCAGTGAATTTATTTCCACATTTTTCTCCGATCTCCGTTAGCAACACATAATGGATGTTTGTCAGTATCTTCTGCGTGCGTGCGTGCGGATCTGTGAGTTTTGTGTTTTTGTTTTGCTGACTACCTGAGATGGGCGTGGCCATGCCACACCCCCACTTCTCCCTCACCCCAAGGTTAAAAGTCTAGCTCTGCCAATGCCAACGACATCACTTAAACTAAAGCCCCGTTCACACGACAACGTTTGGTCCGACGCAGCTCCGAAACAAATCCAGTCGAGCATTCACACGTGCACATTTGCTCCGGCGTAGCTCCACTAAAGAGCTTATACCGGACCAAATTTGATCCACCTCAGGGAGGTGGTTTAAAAATTTGCTCCAGAGCAAATGCTCGTTTGCGACGCTACGCCGAAACAAATGTGCACGTGTGAACGCAGCTGGATGAAATTTGCTCCAGAGCAAAGGCTCGCTTGCGGGGGAGTGGCCTCGCTACGCTCGCCACCAGATGCACGGAATCC
>NW_017805145.1:188615-196265 GCF_001891065.2 Hippocampus comes | reverse complement strand
TTTTTAAAAAATGCATTCCCTGTGATGAGCTGGCAACCAGTTTAGGGTGTACCCCGCCTACTGCCCGAAGACAGGTGGAATAGGCTCTAGCATGCCCGTGACCCTCGCGAAGATAAAGCGGTTCAGATCATGGACGGATGGGAAACAAAATATTATTAAGGTCTCTAAAATCGGTCACGACTTTGCAACAACAGGAAGATGCTATCACAGGGTGACAACAGCTGAGAAAGAACCACTGCTCTCCAATGTTTTACTAAGACACTGTACTGCATTGTTACAGTGAGTATACAGTACAGTGTTTTTGCTGTCACTGTACGGACACGTATACCATTAAAGAGAGCTGATCCTTACTGTTTATGTGTTTCCATTGAGTCAGTTTGTCTAGACAGACAATACTGACCATTTATACTGCGTTTAAGGCAGACACTGATTTGGTGGTGAGTTTCCGGCAGGCAGATACCATACTGCTCGTGTGTTTAAGACAGACTGCATTTTTACCGCTGGCTTACACCACACACTGTCCTCTAAACAGCAATTAGACACTATTGTTAAAGTCACTGTGCTGTAACATTGTACCAGTCAATGTTCCAGAGGCACCAATATGTTTCACAAACACAAGACACTAAGAACCAAGAACAAAATGTTGGAAAACAATGTATTTTTGTGTAAGTATGTGTAAAGAATGCATATGAAGGACAACAAAAGCTAAGATGTCAAGTGTTGCACATATTGAAGTCATCTGCAAAAGGACAGTGACACTCACCCGTCCTCCTGCATGCACAACATTGCACTTTCGTAGAAAGGGTTCCGTCAGTCGTTGCACTTATGAACAAAAAAAAAAAAAAATGACACAGCCATTCGCAAGACACTTTACATCTGTTAGAAATCTTAACCAAAATGTTTGCATGTGTCATCGGCCGCTAGTCCTGTTCAATTTAGCGGACGCATAAATACACATGCACATGCTGCTTCTAATGTGATCGAGTTTGTCGTTTTCTTCCCGACATGTAAACACACTGGTGCAGCTAAATCCTCTTTTACGGCCTCAAGGCCGGCACTTCTTATCAGGCCTGCAGCTCACCTGGTGAAGCCTCGTGAACACAAACATGCACTGGATGCATCTTACGAGTCAAGACCGAAACACCCCCCTCACCCCATTTTTAAAATATGCTTGGAACCCCAGGTACCAGACCAGAAAATTGATTTTTGGATATTTTCAGATTTTTTTTCAGTGAATTTATTTCCACATTTTTCTCCGATCTCCGTTAGCAACACATAATGGATGTTTGTCAGTATCTTCTGCGTGCGTGCGTGCGGATCTGTGAGTTTTGTGTTTTTGTTTTGTTGACTACCTGAGATGGGCGTGGCCATGCCACACCCCCACTTCTCCCTCACCCCAAGGTTAAAAGTCTAGCTCTGCCAATGCCAACGACATCACTTAAACTAAAGCCCCGTTCACACGACAACGTTTGGTCCGACGCAGCTCCGAAACAAATCCAGTCGAGCATTCACACGCGCACATTTGCTCCGGCGTAGCTCCACTAAAGAGCTTATACCGGACCAAATTTGATCCACCTCAGGGAGGTGGTTTAAAAATTTGCTCCAGAGCAAATGCTCGTTTGCGATGCTACGCCGAAACAAATGTGCACGTGTGAACGCAGCTTAAAACAAGAATAAATGTAATCTTTATGAAATAACATAAATTGATGCAAACTGAGTTTCTTTGTCTCCAACCATGAAGCGGCACAATAGACTCACCAGGCAGAGTTTACAAAGAAAACCACAAGGTGTTTTCTCAAGTTGCGTTCTTGTAGGGTGAAATATGGAAAATTTTAGGCAGACGCAGATCACAGTGCATCACATACTTTTTTTTTTTCATCATCTGTTTGGTAAATGGATTAATGTGAGGCCCCGGATGTGAGTGTGACTGTGAGTCGCACGCCATTGTTTCCTCTGTTATTTCTGCCATCTAAATTAGTCACTCTGAAAACTTTGTCTCTGTGTGGCGCTGTGGAGACGTTGTGTGCGGTCATGTGACTGCCTGGCTTTGTTTGATTGGTGAAATGGAGTCAAACGGTGCTTTTGGTTGCATTGGATTGTTGAAACAGGGTTATTTGACAGCGCCCGACGCAGACGCCTCTCTGGCCAACCAAGACTGTGCAACTAATAATAAGTCTAACTAAAAGTAGCAAGCAGAATATGTCTGGATTTAGTGGAGTTGTTTTTTCTCTGAACAAAAACACTCATGTAAAAGTGAAAAGTATGTTGCATTAAATCTACTCTGACAAGTACAATTGATCCAAAATGTTTTAAAGAAAACGTAACAGAGTAAATGCAACGTGCTCCCATCCAGTTTTCGCCGCTAGGCAGATGGAGTTCCACTGCATAAAAAGGCGGAAAAAGGACAGGGAGAGATGGCAAAAACGCCATCGAAGTCGAAAGGAATTATAATTTATTTAAAAAGTAGGCCTATTATTACAATTATGATTATTAAGCGGCATTCTTTTTGCATTTGAATCCCGACTTTTAAAGACTGCCACGAGTTTGTCGTTGCCGTTGTTGTTTTGAATCAAAATGACACCTACTGGATAGGATGCTGCACTGCCCCACTTGGCCCTAATTCCTGCGGGCATCACACGCCGCACACAAAATGCAAAACCAATGTGAGTGCAGCGCGAGTCTTTCACAGCCAGTGCATATCAACACGCACGCACGCACACACATAGACGCGCGTCAACTTGATTTCACCTCGGCAAAGAAGCCTTCGAAAACACACACACGCACACACCGGCATACGCTTTGAACGGAAGAGTGCGTTGTCATGCAGCTTCGCAGACAAAGTAGACGCGCCTCCCTCCGGCTTCTCTCTAATGAATACTTTTTGTTTTTTAAAACAACCATTTATGTTAACTGAATAATTTCTGGCTTAAATTATACATTTTTCCCTCTGCGGTCCACGACCAAAATTACACAGAGTCCCGGCTATTTTCTGCCTGTTTGAATTGTGTCCTGCATTCTTGCGTCCCACTGGTGTATTTAAAGGCCCGGCCGAGGACCACGGCCATTCTTTAATTAGCCCAGGCCGGTAATTAAGTGGGAGATATTGTTTATTTCAATTATAAGGGTCTGAAGGTTTTTATAGCACGGATGGGCGCAGACGTGTACTTTAGGGCTTGACGTCGGTGAACAGTGAACAGTGGTCAGCATTGTTGCAGTGCCACGTCTGACGGGTCCGTGCGGCACCAAGACACTGGACGTTCAACTTTTTGGGACCTTTTTGGTGGGGGGCGGAGGAGGGGTTGCTTCAAAGTGGCTCCTGCTTTTTCTACATTATCTGGAAACATTTGAATGTGTCAGTAGTTAGGGTTCATTCATCGTGAATACACTCCATTACAGTGTTTGTGTCGTATTTGAAATCCAACAAGTACACACGCCTAAACACTTCCTACACAGTGCATTTTTTTGGAGGTTGTTTTAAATATTGCACGACTGTCTATGTCTTTTGTGTTGTGTTGTATTATTTTGTTTTCAAGCTGGCGCCGCGAGAGTGGCTGCCTTTACAGCAGCTCCTATATTTTGTTCTTCTACTTCTTCCTTTTGTAACTTTGCTGCTGTGAATTGGGAATTTCTCCATTGTGAGACTAATAAAGGTTTTCTTATCTTATCTTCTCTTAAAATACTGGGCAGCATTGTTACAGTGAGCAGCCATCACATTGTAACAATTTGCTGAACACAAGAACAGTGTGTCGTTGTTCAAAGATTGACGCTACAGGGTTCCACATGAAGCGATTTGATTCCGTACTCGTTTTTTACACCGTACTGTGTTCCTTTATCAGTGACACAACGCACTGATGAAGTGGAAACTGATCTATTGCCGTGACAGCGTGCTTTTAAACATTCAAACCAAGTGAATCAAACATCAGTGGACTCACCAAGGTACGTGCATCAGAAAATGATGCATTTTAAAGTGTCCAGCCTCAATAAAAAGGCCTTTAGCTCATGATATGGGACACTGGGACGCCGGGACTGGGAGTGCGCACTTGGGCATCCATGCTGGAGCGCAGATGGCACTCGGAATGTTTAATGCGGGAAACAAGAATTTCAACTTTTGAAACGTGGACAACAAGCAGACAGCCCCCTTGCTGACCAGAAATGATGAATCAATTATTAACGTACTTGCCATCACACTGGCAGTGTGCACGTGTGCCATATGTGTATTTGTGTGTATGTGAGCGTGTGTGTTGTTGCATGCCAGATGCTGCATGGACACGTCTGCAGTGAGTTTTTGTGTTTGTCTGCTTATTCACGCGTTTGATTCCAACAACCGATTATCGGGCGTGCTGAGTGCAGACGACAACAACAGCGCAAAGCGATACAGACGGATGGATTCAGAGATGTGCTCAAGTTTTTTGTTTTGTTTCAACGTCAACATTTATATCCGCTGTGTTTTCCGCAGGCATGTCAGGGATATAGTGTAGATTACATTTTGTAGCATTGGTTTGGTTGGTCACTCGTTTCCCCAATGAGGATCCAATTCTTTATTTTGTGTTTAAATCACTGTTTAAATCGTTTTGGGTCTTTTTTTTGGGGAGGGGAAATGTGTCCTGTCTGACAAATCCTAAAGTATGAGTATTATTGTGGCCCATTAGAAAATATATTACAAAGACAAGCAACATTTGGAGTGAAATGTTTTTTTATTGGACAATGACAAAATAAAAATAATGTTGTTTGCTCGTGAACAACAGACTTGATGACTTGTTCTTTTTACACAAACAAAACATAGTTGCTATCCAAAACAACTCATGTCCAAGTTGCTCCTTTTTCCTTTCCTAAAAATTGTGAAAGAATCTTTTTTTGCCAGAAAACATTTTCGGGAGTTACGTGTTTGTTTTTCATTGGATGGCTTATAAACTGCGAATTCAAAAAAGGGGAATAAAAGCGCATAATCAACATTCATGTTGGTTTGATAATCTGAAATTTACATCTTCATAATTAAGTTAAGGGTTCCAAATGGATATTATCTTGATGGTCTTGTGCAGGAGCACCGAAACTGGGGGAGAGGAAGTGCCATGGGTTTCCAAAAATGTTATTTTTAATTGGCGTGGAGGGGCCCGAAGTAAACGTTTTGTTTTTTCTTTTTCATAGGGCCCCAAAATTCTGGTGGCATCCCTCGAGTAATGTCCATCCATCCATCCATGTTCTGTACCGCTTATCCTCACTCGCACATTCGCTGTATAGGGTGTCATTCGATTGCGCAAACATAGCTAATGTTATGACCATGACACAGTGAGAGGACCACTGAGGGATCAAGTGGAAGAAACAAATCCAAAGAAATGAGAAATAGAGAGGCATGCAAAAGGGGTTGGGAAAGAGAGAGACATTTTTCTCAGACTGGTCTGGATCTCATTTAGAGGACAGTAATGTGATTAGCTTTGTTTAGTTTTTTGCAGCTCCAGCCAGTGCGCGTGCGTGCGTGCATGCGTGTGTATACATTTATGTACCCGCTCATGTCCGCGCTTGATTTTCTTATGATCCTAATTCAGACGTTCAGCATGTTGTTTTAATCAAGAGCTCCATATTGACATCATGTCACAACACGAGAAACAAGAAACAACTCGTTCATTTGAAACGCAAACCTGACCACAGTCACAGTGATGAAGATGCAGCCATAAAAATTAAGTTAATGTCGGATTGAATTCATGGTTTGTGTTCAATGACTCAGGGACTATTACGTATAAAAGCATCATTGGTGAGTTTATTTGAATGTTTTTTTTCACATAACGGTAGGACGACCAAAATTCAAAGTGGAAATTTTCCACTTTTGGCGGCAGTAGCGGAAGTGGGATGGCGCCTTTTCTGTAAGTCAGTGCTGATGAAGTGTGACAGGGTCTCAGTTCATAGACACACAGGCATTGTGGGACACTGCTTAGCCCAACTCTGTTGCTAAGCAAATCAGCAGCACCAAATGCCACATGCAGACAATTCTTGCATGTATTAAATGAATATATATTGGAATAGATCCCTAATATTGTTCAATATTGGCCAAAAGCATTTGGAGTCGAGTCATCAAATGTCTGTTCATATTTTTATAGCAGCTTGTTGGTTCGTGTTAAGCTCCAAATCAAAACACGGCTTCCCCTCTGCTTTGGTTCGTCCAGGTATTATCAAGGTGGGGAGGTGGAACCCTCTGCCCATCCACTTCCTGACAGATGCCCCGGAGGCGACTGTGGCCGACATGCTCATGGAGGTCTACCACATGGTCACCCTTCGTATCCAAGTCCAAAGGTCAGACTTTTCCCTATCTTGGTCACACTCCAGCTCTGAAGTAATGCGGTGATGTCACTGCAGCTGATTACACATTAAGAATTGATTACCAAAGCTCAATTGAAGCCTTCAAGCATTTATCTAGCATCAGACTCCTTGGGAAAGAGTGGAGCCAAAGCCCTGATGGACAGATAAAACCAGATAAAGTACAGATGAGAGGCGTTTTTGTTAGTATTGTCGAGGCACATACCAGCCGGGATTTGTTGACATGTTGATACGCGTAAACGTGGTGATGGCAGAGCAGGGCGCATGGTCCTGGGTTCATTTAGTTGGGGTTAAAAGATGATGGCGAAGGCACCGGAGGTGAGGGGTTGAGACCGAGGCAAATATCCTTATGGCATAATATGGAGGGGAGTCACATGACACAAGCCGCTCATCCTTTTGGAGTGAGTGTCACCAAGAAAGTGACTGCTCATTTTATATTGCCTGTAAAAACTGAGATTTTTCTGTGGAGCCACCACTGCGACAGAATGCGAGGGGGGCTTTGGGATTTGTGGTAGAACCAGAACTGAGGATGGACACTGCCTGTGTGAAAGTGAAGCCTATTCTGCCAACGCCACACCTCCACTTGTGTGCGTTGAAAGTCGTAGTCACTGTCTGACAAGTATAATCTTTGCCGCAACACATGGAAACTTCAGATGTCTGTGGATGTATTTGTCCTGGGGAGTTTTTATTTTCACTCGCTACATATGAAAACGTATGGAACATACTTCATTATCAAAATAGGCCGGTTACTTATTTCAACCTCCACGGACAACGCAACATAAAGTGCAGTTGAGAAATTGATTGACTGAGCATCCATGATGACGGATTTCGGAGTGGAGGATTTGAATCAGTACCTCAGTACTTTTTACACAAGTATCTGGACTTCTATATAAGCACCGAGTGTAAATACTTTTGCCACATCTATATGTTATTTTTGATGTAGTTTTTCGAAGCTTGAAGACCTTCCCTGTGAGCAATGGAACCACGCGACTGTCCGGAACGCGCTCAAGGAGCTCCTCAAGGAAATGAACCAAAGCACTCTGGCCAAAGAGTGTCCTCTGTCGCAGGTTAGAAAAATAAAAATGATTAATAACTATTACTACATTTTAATCAAACTTTGGCGTGTTTTAACTGCCCAGCTGCATGTTCGGCGCTCTTGCCGCATCATAATGGCTGCTGTGGGAGATTTACGGGCTTACATGGAGCTCTGGTGGTGGCGATGATGGCAGCAAGCGGATCAATTGCAAGCATATGTGTGTGTGTGTGTGTGTGTGTGTGTGTGTGTGTGTGTGTGTGTGTGTGTGTGTGTGTGTGTGTGTGTGTGTGTGTGGTGCATTTTGT